>NC_034189.2:8140047-8272547 GCF_002021735.2 Oncorhynchus kisutch | reverse complement strand
CCCCAGGTGGTGAAGGTAGGAAACAACATCTGATGATCCTCAACACTGGGGCCCCACAAGGGCGCATCCTCAGCCCCCTCCTGTACTCCCTGTTCACCCACGACTGCGTGGCCATGCACGCCTCCAACTCAATCATCAAGTTTGCAGACGACACAACAAGTGGGCTTGATTACCAACAACAAGAAGACAGCCGACAGGGAGGAGGTGAGGGCCCTCAGAGGGTGGTGTCAGGAAAACAACCTCTAACTCAACATCAACAAAACAAAGGAGATAATTGTGGACTTCAGGAAACAGCAGAGGGAGCACCCCACTATCCATATCGACGGGACAGTAGTGGAGAAGGTGTAAAGTTTCAAGTTCCTCGGCGTACACATCACTGACAAACTGAAATGGTCCACCCACACAGACAGCATCGTGAAGAAGGCGCAACAGCACCTCTTCAACCTCAGGAGGCTGAAGAAAGTTGGCTTGTCACCCAAAACCCTGACAAACTTTTACAGATGCAAAATCGAAATTATCCTGTCAGGCTGTATCACCACCTGGTACGGCAACTGCTCTGCCCACAACCGTAAGGCTCTCCAGAGGGTAGTGAGGTCTGTACAACGCATCACCGGGGGCAAACTACCTGCCCTCCAGGACACCACCCGATGTCACAGGAAGGCCATAAAGTTCATCAAGGACAACAACCACCCAAGCCACTGCCTGTTCACACCGCTAACATCCAGAAGGCGAGGTCAGTACAGGTGCATCAAAGCTGGGACCGAGAGACTGAAAAACAGCTTCTATCTCAAGGCCATCAGACTGTTAAACAGCCATCCCTAACTCAGAGAGGCTGCTGCCTACATTGAGACCCAATCACTGGCCACTTTAATAAATGGATCACTAGTCACTTTAAACAATATCACTTTAAAATTGTTTGCATATCTTACATTACTCATATCATACAGTTGAAGTTGGAAGTTTACATACATACACCTTAGCCAAATACATTTAAACTCAGTTTTTCACAATTCCTGACATTTAATCCTATTACAAATTCCCTGTTTTAGGTCAGTTAGGATCACCACATTATTTTAAGAATGTGAAATGTCAGAATAATAGTAGAGAGAATTATTTATTTCAGCTTTTATTTCTTTCATCACATTCCTAGTGGGTCAGAAGTTTGCATACACTCAATTAGTATTTGGTAGCATTGCCTTTAAATTGTTTAACTTGGGTCAAACGTTTCAGGTAGCCTTCCACAAGCTTCCCACAATAAGTTGGGTGAATTTTGGCCCATTCCTCCTGTCAAAGCTGGTGTAACTGAGTCAGGTTTGCTTGCACACGATTTTTCAGTTCTGCCAACAGATTTTCTATGGGATTGAGGTCATGGCTTTGTGATGGCCACTCCAATACCTTGACTTTGTTGTCCTTAAGCCATTAAGCCACAACTTTGGAAGTATGCTTGGGGTCATTGTCCATTTGGAAGACCCATTTGCGATCAAGCTTTAACTTCCTGACTGATGTCTTGAGATGTTGCTTCAATATATCCACATAAATTTTCCACCCTCATGATGCCATCTATTTTGTGAAGTGCACCAGTCCCTCCTGCAGCAAAGCACCCCCACAACATGATGCTGCCACCCCCGTGCTTCATAGTTGGGATGGTGTTCTTCGGTTTGCAAGCCTCCCCCTTTTTCCTCCAAACATAACAACGATCATTATGGCCAAACAGTTCTATTTTTGTTTCATCAGACCAGAGGACGTTTCTCCAAAAAGTACGATCTTTGTCCCCATGTGCAGTTGCAAACCGTAGTCTGGCTTTTTTATAGCGGTTTTGGAGCCGTGGCTTCTTCCTTGCTGAGCGACCTTTCAGGTTATGTCGATATAGGACTCGTTCTACTGTGGATATAGATACTTTTGTACTTGTTTCCTCCAGCATCTTCACAAGGTCCTTTGCTGTTGTTCTGGGATTGATTTGCACTTTTCGCAACAAAATAGGTTCATCTCTAGGAGACAGAACACATCTCCTTCCTGAGCAGTATGACTGCTGTGTCGTCCCATGGTGTTTATACTTGCGTACTGTTGTTTGTACAGATGAACGTGGTACCTTCAGGCGTTTGGAAATTTCTTCCAAGGATGAACCAGACTTGTGGAGGTCTACAATCATTTTCTGAGGTCTTAGCTGATTTCTTTAGATTTTCCCATGATGTCAAGCAAAGAGGCACTGAGTTTTAAGGTAGGCCTTGAAATACATCCACAGGTACACCTCTGATTGACTCAAATTATGTCAATTAGCCTATCAGAAGCTTCTAAAGCCATGACATAATTTTCTAGAATTGTCCAAGCTGTTTAAAGGCACAGTCAACTCCGTGTATGTAAACGTCTGACCAACTGGAATTGTGATACAGAGAATTGTTGTAATGAGGTCTGTGTGTAGCTTGTGTAGAGGAGTCAGACGCAGGACAGCAGATATGAGTAAATAAATGTAATTTACTCAAAATAGACAAGATACAATAAAGGTAGCCCACATAACGGACCGTATGACATACAAACAATCATTCACAAACAAACATGGGGGAACAGAGGGTTAAATAATGAACAAGTAATTGGGGGATTGAAACCAGGTGTGTAAGACAAAGACAAAACAAATGGAAAATTAAAAGTGGATTGGCTGATGGCTAGAAGGCCGGTGACGTCGACTGCTGAACGCCGCCCGAACAAGGAGAGGGACCAACTTCGGCGGAAGTCGTGACAATTATAAGTTCAAAAATCTGTCGGTAAACATTTGTTGGAAACATTACTTGTATCCTGCACAAAGTAGATGTCCTAACAGACTTGTATCCTGCACAAAGTAGATGTCCTAACTGACTTGTATCCTGCACAAAGTAGATGTCCTAACAGACTTGTGTCCTGCACAAAGTAGATGTCCTAACAGACTTGTATCCTGCACAAAGTAGATGTCCTAACCGACTTGCCAAAACTCTAGTTTGTTCACAAGAAATGTGTGGAGTGGTTGAAAAACGAGTTTTAATGACTCCAACCTAAGTGCATGTACACTTCTGACTTCAACTGTATGTATATACTGTATTTTATACTATCAATTGTACATTGCCCATTCCGCTCTGCCATTTCTCATCCATTTATATGTACATATTCTCTTTCACCCCTTTACATTGTGTGTATTAGGTCGTTGTTGGGGAATTGTTAGATTACTTGTTAAATATTACTGCACTGTCGGAACTAGAAGCACAAGCATTTCACTACACTCGCATTAACATCTGCTAAACATGTGTATGTGACCAATAAAATTAGATTTGATATCATAGACCCATATTATAGACCCATATCATAGACCCATATTATAGACCCGTATTATAGACCCATACTATAGACCCGTATTATAGACCCATACCATAGACCCATATTATAGACCCGTATTATAGACCCATACTATAGACCCGTATTATAGACCCATATTATAGACCCATATTATAGACCCGTATTATAGACCCATACTATAGACCCGTATTATAGACCCATACCATAGACCCATATTATAGACCCGTATTATAGACCCATACTATAGACCCGTATTATAGACCCATACTATAGACCCGTATTATAGACCCATACCATAGACCCATATTATAGACCCGTATTATAGACCCATACTATAGACCTGTCACGTTCTGACCTTTATTTCCTTTGTTTTGTATTTAGTTAGTATGGTCAGGGCGTGAGTTGGGTGGGCAGTCTATGTTTGTTTTTCTATGTTTTGGGGTATTTCTATGTTTCGGCCTAGTATGGTTCTCAATCAGAGGCAGGTGTCATTAGTTGTCTCTGATTGAGAATCATACTTAGGTAGCTTGGGTTTCACTGTGTGTTTGTGGGTGATTGTTCCTGTCTCTGTGTTTGCACCAGATAGGACTGTTTTGAGTTTTCACATTTCTTGTTTTTGTTAGTTTGTTCATGTGAAGTGATTTATTAAAACATGAATCAAAACAACCACGCTGCGCTTTGGTCCGCCTCTCGTTCAGATGAAGAAAACCATTACAAGACCCGTATTATAGACCCATACTATAGACCCGTATTATAGACCCGTATTATAGACCCGTATTATAGACCCATATTATAGACCCATATTATAGACCCATATTATAGACCCATATCATAGACCCATATTATAGACCCATATTATAGAACCCATATTATAGACCCATACTATAGACCCATACTATAGACCCGTATTATAGACCCGTATTATAGACCCGTATTATAGACCCATATTATAGACCCATATTATAGACCCATACTATAGACCCGTATTATAGACCTGTATTATAGACCCATATTATAGACCCATATTATAGACCCATATTATAGACCCATACCATAGACCCATATTATAGACCCATATCATAGACCCATATTATAGACCCATATTATAGACCCATACCATAGACCCATATTATAGACCCATATTATAGACCCATGTCATAGACCCATATTATAGAACCCATGTTATAGACCCATACCATAGACCCATATTATAGACCCATATTATAGACCCGTATTATAGAACCCATATTATAGACCCATATTATAGAACCCATATTATAGACCCATATTATAGACCCATATTATAGAACCCATACTATAGACCCATATTATAGACCCATATTAAAGACCCCGTATTATAGACTCATATTATAGACCCATATTATAGACCCATATCATAGACCCATATTATAGAACCCATGTTATAGACCCATACCATAGACCCATATTATAGACCCATATTATAGACCCATATTATATACCCATATTAAAGACCCCGTATTATAGACCCATATTATAGACCCATATTATAGACCCATATTATAGACCCATATTAAAGACCCATATTAAAGACCCCGTATTATAGACTCATATTATAGACCCATATTAAAGACCCATATTAAAGACCACGTATTATAGACTCATATTATAGACCCATATTAAAGACCCATATTAAAGACCCCGTATTATAGACTCATATTATAGACCCATATTAAAGACCCATATTAAAGACCCCGTATTATAGACCCATATTAAAGACCCATATTAAAGACCCCATATTATAGACTCATATTATAGACCCATATTAAAGACCCCGTATTATAGACTCATATTATAGACCCATATTATAGACCCATATTATAGACCCATATTATAGACCCATATAATAGACCCATATTAAAGACCCATATTAAAGACCCCGTATTACAGACTCATATTATAGACCCATATTAAAGACCCCGTATTATAGACCCATATTAAAGACCCCGTATTATAGACTCATATTATAGACCCATATTATAGACCCATATTAAAGACCCCGTATTATAGACCCATATTATAGACCCATATTAAAGACCCCGTATTATAGACTCATATAGCATCTCAGAGGAGGAGTGCTGGAAATGCTGTACCTTCTAAATCATAATGAATTAGAGGGTGGTCCTAGATCTCTGATGCACATCCCACGGTAGTTATTGGGGTCAAATTTCTCTCCACTTTTGTGATTTGGGGGGGGGGGGGGGGGGGGGGGGGGGGGGTGATCAGTCCTTGGTTCCAAATATTGGGGAAGATGCCAGAGCTAAGGATGATGCTAAAGAGTTTTAGTATAGCCAATTGGAATTTGTTGTCTGTATATTTGACAATTTCATTGAAGATACCATCAACATCCTGTAGTTCATTCAAGGTAATTGGAGAATCCAGTGGGTTCTGGGAGTCTTTAATAGTTGATTCTAAGATATGTAATTGATCATGTATATGTTTTTGCTCTTTGTTCTTTGTTATAGAGCCAAAAAGATTGGAGAAGTCGTTTATCCACACATCTCCATTTTGGATAGATAACTCTTTGTGTTGTTGTTTGTTGAGTGTTTTTAAATTTTTCCAGAAGTGGTTAGAGTCTATGGATTCTTCAATTACATTGAGCTGATTTCTGACGTGCTGTTCCCTCTTTTTCCGTAGTGTATTTCTGTATTGTTTTAGTGATTCACCATAGTGAAGGCGTAGACTCAGGTTTTCCGGGTCTCTACGTTTTTGGTTGGACAGGTTTCTCAATTTCTTTCTTAGATTTTTGCATCTTCATCAAACCATTTGTCATTGTTGTTCATTTTCTTCGGTTTTCTATTTGAGATTTTTAGATTTGATAGGGAAGCTGAGAGGTCAAATATACTGTTAAGATTTTCTACTGCTAAGTTTACACCTTCACTATTACAGTGGAACGTTTTACCCAGGAAATTGTCTAAAAGGGATTGAATTTGTTGCTGCCTAATAGTTTTCTGGTAGGTTTCCACACTACTTCCCTTCCATCTATAGCATTTCTTAATGTTACTCAGTTCCTTTGGCTTTGATGCCTCATGATTGAGTATTGCTCTGTTCAGGTAGACTGTGATTTTGCTGTGGTCTGATAGGGGTGTCAGTGGGTATGTACATAGTCAAGCATACCATTGACTATGTACATACCCAGCGTGCGACAGAGCTGCAGGAGTTGTGACCCGTTTTTGTTGGTTATGTTGTCATAGTTGTGCCTAGGGGGGCATATGGGGGAGGGAATGCTGTCACCTCCAGGCAGGTGTTTGTCCCCCTGTGTGCTGAGGCTGCCAGGTTCTTGTCCGGTTCTGGCATTTAGGTTGCCACAGACTAGTACATGTCCCTGGGCCTGGAAATGATTGATTTCCCCTCCAGGATGGAGAGGCTGTCTTCATTCAAGTATGGGGATTCTAGTGGGGGGATATAGGTAGCACACAGGAGGACATTTATCTCTGTTGAGATCATTTCCTTATTCATTTCTAGCCGAATGTAAAATGTTCCTGTTTTAAACTAATTTAACGGAGTGAGGTAAGTCTGCTCTATACCAAATTAGCATACCCCCTGAGTCCTTTCCCTGTTTCACACCTGGTAGTTTGGTGGATGGGATTACCAGCTCTCTATAACCTAGAGGGCAACCAGTGGGTCCATCTCCTCTCTCTCTTGTATGTAGAACAGTTTGGCCTGAATGACTAGACGTACTTTGGGGAATAACACACCGTGTTTAGCTAGTGACATTTCACACACACTCTAATCATGGATGCATGGATTGAGAGAGAGAGAGAGAGAGAGAGAGAGAGAGTGGATTGAGAGAGGGAGATTGAGAAAGAGGGAGAGAGGGGAGAGAGAGATAGAGTAGATTGAGAGAGGGAGATAGGAGAGAGAGGAGATTGAGAAAGAGGGAGAGAGGGGAGAGAGAGATAGAGTAGATTGAGAGAGGGAGATAGGAGAGAGGAGATTAAGAAAGAGGGAGAGAGGGGAGAGAGAGAGACATTGTAAATACCGCCAATATTTATCTGTTTATTTGTCTTCACTTACTATAGGTTCAGCTTGTAGTGTACCCCTCCTCCCTCTCTCCTCCTCATCTCCTCCCCCTCTTCCATCCGACCTTCTCTCCACCTCCTCTCTCTCCTCCCCCTCTTCCATCCATCCTTCTCTCCTCCCCCTCTCCTCCTCTCCTCCCCATCTCCCTCTCTCCTCCCCCTCTCCCCCTCTCCCCCTCTCCTCCTCCTCTCTCTCCTCCCTCTCTTCCATCCATCCTTCTCTTGTCTCTCTGTGAGGTTGCTGCCACTATAGGGTATGTAGTTAAGGGGCCTGAACAGATTGATATGTAGAAAGACCACCAAGTGAAATTCCTGCTCAAGGTGACTCTGATTCTAATTTATACACGGTATATTGTGTTGCAGGTCAAGTTAAGTCAGGCAGTGGGTGTTGGCAGAACTATTGGTTCTCTATCGTCTCTTATATATATCATTTTGGGTACAGATGGAGAGAGGAGGAGCAGGAGAGTAACAAGTACAGACAGAGGGAGTGACCTGTTACTCTCCTCCTCCTCTCTCTCTCTCCATCTGTACCTGTTACTCTCCTCCTCCTCTCCCTCCATCTGTACCTGTTACTCGCCTCCTCCTCTCTCTCTCCATCTGTACCTGTTACCCTCCTCCTCCTCTCCCTCCATCTGTACCTGTTACTCTCCTCCTCCTCTCCCTCCATCTGTACCTGTTACTCTCCTCCTCCTCTCTCCCTCCATCTGTACCTGTTACTCTCCTCCTCCTCCTCTCTCTCCATCTGTACCTGTTACTCTCCTCCTCCTCTCTCCCTCCATCTGTACCTGTTACTCTCCTCCTCCTCCTCTCCCTCCATCTGTACCTGTTACTCTCCTCCTCCTCTCTCTCCCTCCATCTGTACCTGTTACTCTCCTCCTCCTCTCTCCCTCCATCTGTACCTGTTACTCTCCTCCTCCTCTCTCTTCTCCATCTGTACCTGTTACTCCTCCTCCTCCTCATCTCTCTCTCCATCTGTACCTGTTACTCTCCTCCTCCTCCTCCCTCTCCATCTGTACCTGTTACTCTCCTCCTCCTCCTCCTCTCTCTCCATCTGTACCTGTTACTCTCCTCCTCCTCTCTCTCCATCTGTACCTGTTACTCTCCTCCTCCTCCTCCTCCTCCTCTCTCTCCATCTGTACCTGTTACTCTCCTCCTCCTCTCTCTCCATCTGTACCTGTTACTCTCCTCCTCCTCTCTCTCTCCATCTGTACCTGTTACTCTCCTCCTCCTCTCTCTCCATCTGTACCTGTTACTCTCCTCCTCCTCTCTCGCTCCCTCCATCTGTACCTGTTACTCTCCTCCTCCTCTCTCCCTCCATCTGTACCTGTTACTCTCCTCCTCCTCCTCCTCCTCCTCTCTCTCCATCTGTACCTGTTACTCTCCTCCTCCTCCTCCTCCTCCTCCTCTCTTCCTCCATCTGTACCTGTTACTCCTCCTCCTCCTCTCTCCCTCCATCTGTACCTGCTACTCTCCTCCTCTGTCTCTCCATCTGTACCTGTTACTCTCCTCCTCCTCCTCTCTCCCTCCATCTGTACCTGTTACTCTCCTCCTCCTCTCTCCCTCCATCTGTACCTGTTACTCTCCTCCTCCTCTCTCTCTCCATCTGTACCTGTTACTCTCCTCCTCTCTCTCTCCCTCCATCTGTACCTGTTACTCTCCTCCTCTCTCTCCCCCTCCATCTGTACCTGTTACTCTCCTCCTCCTCCTCTCTCTCTCCATCTGTACCTGTTACTCTCCTCCTCTCTCTCTCTCCCTCCATCTGTACCTGTTACTCTCCTCCTCCTCTCCCTCCATCTGTACCTGTTACTCTCCTCCTCCTCTCTCTTCTCCATCTGTACCTGTTACTCTCCTCCTCTGTCTCTCCATCTGTACCTGTTACTCTCCTCCTCCTCCTCTCTCCCTCCATCTGTACCTGTTACTCTCCTCCTCCTCTCTCTCTCCATCTGTACCTGTTACCCTCCTCCTCCTCTCCCTCCATCTGTACCTGTTACTCTCCTCCTCCTCCTCTCTCCCTCCATCTGTACCTGTTACTCTCCTCCTCCTCTCTCTTCTCCATCTGTACCTGTTACTCTCCTCCTCTGTCTCTCCATCTGTACCTGTTACTCTCCTCCTCTGTCTCTCCATCTGTACCTGTTACTCTCCTCCTCCTCTCTCTCCATCTGTACCTGTTACTCTCCTCCTCCTCCTCTCTCCCTCCATCTGTACCTGTTACTCTCCTCCTCTCCCTCCATCTGTACCTGTTACTCTCCTCCTCCTCTCCCTCCATCTGTACCTGTTACTCTCCTCCTCCTCTCTCTCTCCATCTGTACATGTTACCCTCCTCCTCCTCTCCCTCCATCTGTACCTGTTACTCTCCTCCTCCTCTCCCTCCATCTGTACCTGTAACTCTCCTCCTCCTCTCTCTCTCTCTCCATCTGTACCTGTTACTCTCCTCCTCCTCTCTCCCTCCATCTGTACCTGTTACTCTCCTCCTCCTCCTCCTCCTCCTCCTCCTCTCCCTCCATCTGTACCTGTTACTCTCCTCCTCCTCCTCTCTCCCTCCATCTGTACCTGTTACTCTCCTCCTCCTCTCCCTCCATCTGTACCTGTTACTCTCCTCCTCCTCCTCTCTCACTCCATCTGTACCTGTTACTCTCCTCCTCCTCCTCTCTCCCTCCATCTGTACCTGTTACTCTCCTCCTCTGTCTCTCCATCTGTACCTGTTACTCTCCTCCTCCTCCTCTCTCCCTCCATCTGTACCTGTTACTCTCCTCCTCCTCCTCTCTCTCTCCATCTGTACCTGTTACTCTCCTCCTCTGTCTCTCCATCTGTACCTGTTACTCTCCTCCTCTCTCTCCATCTGTACCTGTTACTCTCCTCCTCTGTCTCTCCATCTGTACCTGTTACTCTCCTCCTCCTCCTCTCTCCCTCCATCTGTACCTGTTACTCTCCTCCTCCTCTCTCTTCTCCATCTGTACCTGTTACTCTCCTCCTCTGTCTCTCCATCTGTACCTGTTACTCTCCTCCTCCTCCTCCTCTCTCCCTCCATCTGTACCTGTTACTCTCCTCCTCCTCTCTCTCTCCATCTGTACCTGTTACCCTCCTCCTCCTCTCCCTCCATCTGTACCTGTTACTCTCCTCCTCCTCCTCTCTCTCTCCATCTGTATCTGTTACTCTCCTCCTCCTCTCTCTTCTCCATCTGTACCTGTTACTCTCCTCCTCTGTCTCTCCATCTGTACCTGTTACTCTCCTCCTCCTCCTCCTCTCCCTCCATCTGTACCTGTTACTCTCCTCCTCCTCTCTCTCTCGATCTGTACCTGTTACTCTCCTCCTCCTCCTCCTCCTCTCCCTCCATCTGTACCTGTTACTCTCCTCCTCCTCTCCCTCCATCTGTACCTGTTACTCTCCTCCTCCTCCTCCTCCTCTCCCTCCATCTGTACCTGTTACTCTCCTCCTCCTCTCCCTCCATCTGTACCTGTTACTCTCCTCCTCCTCCTCTCCATCTGTACCTGTTACTCTCCTCCTCCTCTCTCTCCATCACTACCTGTTACTCTCCTCCTCCTCTCTCTCTCTCTCCATCTGTACCTGTTACTCTCCTCCTCCTCTCTCCCTCCATCTGTACCTGTTACCCTCCTCCTCCTCCTCCTCCTCCTCCTCCTCTCTCTCTCCATCTGTACCTGTTACCCTCCTCCTCCTCCTCCTCCATCTGTACCTGTTACTCTCCTCCTCCTCTCCCTCCATCTGTACCTGTTACTCTCCTCCTCCTCTCTCTCTCTCTCCATCTGTACCTGTTACTCTCCTCCTCTCTGTCCATCTGTACCTGTTACTCTCCTCCTCTCTCCCTCCATCTGTACCTGTTACTCTCCTCCTCCTCCTCTCTTCCTCCATCTGTACCTGTTACTCTCCTCCTCCTCTCCCTCCATCTGTACCTGTTACTCTCCTCCTCCTCTCTCTTCTCCATCTGTACCTGTTACTCTCCTCCTCTGTCTCTCCATCTGTACCTGTTACTCTCCTCCTCCTCCTCTCTCCCTCCATCTGTACCTGTTACTCTCCTCCTCCTCTCTCCCTCCATCTGTACCTGTTACTCTCCTCCTCCTCTCCCTCCATCTGTACTTGTTACTCTCCTCCTCCTCTCTCTCTCTCTCCATCTGTACCTGTTACTCTCCTCCTCCTCCTCTCCCTCCATCTGTACCTGTTACTCTCCTCCTCTGTCTCTCCATCTGTACCTGTTACTCTCCTCCTCCTCCTCTCTCCCTCCATCTGTACCTGTTACTCTCCTCCTCCTCTCCCTCCATCTGTACCTGTTACTCTCCTCCTCCTCTCTCTCTCCCTCCATCTGTACCTGTTACTCTCCTCCTCCTCTCTCTCCATCTGTACCTGTTACTCTCCTCCTCCTCCTCTCTCCCTCCATCTGTACCTGTTACTCTCCTCCTCCTCTCTCTCTCCATCTGTACCTGTTACTCTCCTCCTCCTCCTCCTCTCTCCCTCCATCTGTACCTGTGACTCTCCTCCTCCTCTCTCTCTCCATCTGTACCTGTTACTCTCCTCCTCTGTCTCTCCATCTGTACCTGTTACTCTCCTCCTCCTCCTCCTCTCCCTCCATCTGTACCTGTTACTCTCCTCCTCCTCTCCCTCCATCTGTACCTGTTACTCTCCTCCTCCTCCTCTCTCTCTCCATCTGTACCTGTTACTCTCCTCCTCTGTCTCTCCATCTGTACCTGTTACTCTCCTCCTCCTCTCCCTCCATCTGTACCTGTTACTCTCCTCCTCCTCCTCTCTCTCTCCATCTGTACCTGTTACTCTCCTCCTCTGTCTCTCCATCTTTACCTGTTACTCTCCTCCTCCTCTCTCTCCATCTGTACCTGTTACTCTCCTCCTCCTCCTCTCTCTCTCCATCTGTACCTGTTACTCTCCTCCTCTGTCTCTCCATCTGTACCTGTTACTCTCCTCCTCCTCCTCCTCTCCCTCCATCTGTACCTGTTACTCTCCTCCTCCTCTCCCTCCATCTGTACCTGTTACTCTCCTCCTCCTCCTCTCTCTCTCCATCTGTACCTGTTACTCTCCTCCTCTGTCTCTCCATCTGTACCTGTTACTCTCCTCCTCCTCTCCCTCCATCTGTACCTGTTACTCTCCTCCTCCTCCTCTCTCTCTCCATCTGTACCTGTTACTCTCCTCCTCTGTCTCTCCATCTGTACCTGTTACTCTCCTCCTCCTCTCCCTCCATCTGTACCTGTTACTCTCCTCCTCTCTCTCTTCCTCCATCTGTACCTGTTACTCTCCTCCTCCTCCTCTCTCCCTCCATCTGTACCTGTTACTCTCCTCCTCCTCCTCCTCTCTCTCCATCTGTACCTGTTACTCTCCTCCTCCTCCTCTCCATCTGTACCTGTTACTCTCCTCCTCCTCCTCCTCCTCTCTCTCCATCTGTACCTGTTACTCTCCTCCTCCTCTCCCTCCATCTGTACCTGTTACTCTCCTCCTCCTCTCCCTCCATCTGTACCTGTTACTCTCCTCCTCTCTCTCTTCCTCCATCTGTACCTGTTACTCTCCTCCTCCTCCTCTCTCTCCATCTGTACCTGTTACTCTCCTCCTCCTCCTCTCCATCTGTACCTGTTACTCTCCTCCTCCTCCTCTCTCTCCATCTGTACCTGTTACTCTCCTCCTCCTCCTCCTCCATCTGTACCTGTTACTCTCCTCCTCTGTCTCTCCATCTGTACCTGTTACTCTCCTCCTCTGTCTCTCCATCTGTACCTGTTACTCTCCTCCTCCTCCTCCTCTCCCTCCATCTGTACCTGTTACTCTACTCCTCCTCCTCCTTCTCCATCTGTACCTGTTACTCTCCTCCTCTCTCTTCTCCATCTGTACCTGTTATTCTCCTCCTCCTCCTCTCTCCCTCCATCTGTACCTGTTACTCTCCTCCTCCTCTCTCTCTCTCCATCTGTACCTGTTACTCTCCTCCTCCTCCTCTCCATCTGTACCTGTTACTCTCCTCCTCCTCCTCTCTCCCTCCATCTGTACCTGTTACTCTCCTCCTCCTCTCTCTCCCTCCATCTGTACCTGTTACTCTCCTCCTCCTCTCTCTCTCTCCATCTGTACCTGTTACTCTCCTCCTCCTCTCTCTCTCTCCATCTGTACCTGTTACTCTCCTCCTCCTCTTATGATTGTGTTCTGTACCTGTTACTCTCCTCCTCCTCTCTCTCTCTCCATCTGTACCTGTTACTCTCCTCCTCCTCCTCTCCATCTGTACCTGTTACTCTCCTCCTCCTCTCTCTCCCTCCATCTGTACCTGTTACTCTCCTCCTCCTCTCTCTCTCTCCATCTGTACCTGTTACTCTCCTCCTCCTCTCTCTCTCTCCATCTGTACCTGTTACTCTCCTCCTCCTCTTATGATTGTGTTCTGTACCTGTTACTCTCCTCCTCCTCTCTCTCTCTCCATCTGTACCTGTTACTCTCCTCCTCCTCCTCTCCATCTGTACCTGTTACTCTCCTCCTCCTCTCTCTCCCTCCATCTGTACCTGTTACTCTCCTCCTCCTCTCTCTCTCTCCATCTGTACCTGTTACTCTCCTCCTCCTCTCTCTCTCTCCATCTGTACCTGTTACTCTCCTCCTCCTCTTATGATTGTGTTCTGTACCTGTTACTCTCCTCCTCCTCTCTCTCTCTCCATCTGTACCTGTTACTCTCCTCCTCCTCTTATGATTGTGTTCTGTACCTGTTACTCTCCTCCTCCTCTCTCTCTCTCCATCTGTACCTGTTACTCTCCTCCTCCTCTTATGATTGTGTTCTGTACCTGTTACTCTCCTCCTCCTCTTATGATTGTGTTCTGTACCTGTTACTCTCCTCCTCCTCTTATGATTGTGTTCTGTACCTGTTACTCTCCTCCTCCTCTCTCTCTCTCCATCTGTACCTGTTACTCTCCTCCTCCTCTTATGATTGTGTTCTGTACCTGTTACTCTCCTCCTCCTCTTATGATTGTGTTCTGTACCTCTGGCAAGGCTTTTCTTTAGTGTATAGAATGTTTATCATCACCACATATTCTTTACAGTTGCAGGCAGTAAAACATATTCACTGTGGTACAGGTGTACAGACTGGGAAAATAGTATGGTATGTATTTAGTGTGTATTTAGTGTATAGAATGAGAGAGAATGGGTACAGGTGTACAGACTGGGAAAATATGTTTTGAACTTTCATCCAACTCGGAATTGTAAATCCGGAAGTCGGGTCTCTTTCTAGAAGCTACGACCTGAAGATCACTGACGTCATCATAAAAGGTATCGTTTTTTTTCGAGTTCCAAGTTGTCTTGAAAGCAGCATATATCCAGAGAATGACAGACTTTGATGACAAAGTTTAATGACAAAATTTGCCCACGATGGACCGCCGTGCCACTTCCTGGTCAAGGAAGCACAACATGAGTCCATTCAGAAAGTATTCAGACCCCTTGACTTGTTCCCCCCCAAAAAATAAGTTACAGCCTTATTCTAAAAATGGAGTTTTTGTTCCTCATCAATCTACACACAATACCCCATAATGACATCACAATACCCCATAATGACATCACAATACCCCATAATGACATCACAATACCCCATAATGACATCACAATACCCCATAATGACATCACAATACTCCATAATGACATCACAATACCCCATAATGACATCACAATACCGGTACCGAGTCAGTGTGGAGGTTATATACAGGGGGTACCGGTACTGAGTCAGTGTGGAGGTTATATACATGGGGCACCGGTACTGAGTCAGTGTGGAGGTTATATACAGGGGGCACAGGTACTGAGTCAGTGTGGAGGTTATATACAGGGGGTACCGGTACTGAGTCAGTGTGGAGGTTATATACAGGGGGCACCGGTACTGAGTCAGTGTGGAGGTTATATACAGGGGGCACCGGTACTGAGTCAGTGTGGAGGTTATATACAGGGGGCACAGGTACTGAGTCAGTGTGGAGGTTATATACAGGGGGCACCGGTACAGAGTCAGTGTGGAGGTTATATACAGGGGGCACCGGTACTGAGTCAGTGTGGAGGTTATATACAGGGGGCACAGGTACTGAGTCAGTGTGGAGGTTATATACAGGGGGCACCGGTACAGAGTCAGTGTGGAGGTTATAAACAGGGGGCACCGGTACTGAGTCAGTGTGGAGGTTATATACAGGGGGCACCGGTACTGAGTCAGTGTGGAGGCTATATACAGGGGGCACCGGTACTGAGTCAGTGTGGAGGTTATATACAGGGGGCACCGAGTCAGTGTGGAGGTTATATACAGGGGGCACCGGTACCGAGTCAGTGTGGAGGTTATATACATGGGGCACCGGTACTGAGTCAGTGTGGAGGTTATATACAGGGGGCACCGGTACTGAGTCAGTGTGGAGGCTATATACAGGGGGCACCGGTACTGAGTCAGTGTGGAGGTTATATACAGGGGGCACCGGTACCGAGTCAGTGTGGAGGTTATATACAGGGGGCACCGGTACCGAGTCAGTTTTGAGGCTATATACAGGGGGTACCGGTACTGAGTCAGTGTGGAGGATATATACAGGGGGCACCGTTACTGAGTCAGTGTGGAGGTTATATACAGGGGGCACCGGTACCGAGTCAGTGTGGAGGTTATATACAGGGGGCACCGGTACCGAGTCAGTGTGGAGGTTATATACAGGGGGTACCGGTACTGAGTCAGTGTGGAGGTTATATACAGGGGGCACCGGTACTGAGTCAGTGTGGAGGTTATATACAGGGGGCACCGGTACCGAGTCAGTGTGGAGGGGTACAGGCTAGTTGAGGTAATCTGTACCTGTAGGTGGGTGTGAAGTGATTATGCACACCTGTCTGGCCATTTGGCCTGAATGCCAAGCGTCATGTCTGGAGCAAACCTGGCACCATCCCTACAGTGAAGCATGGTGGTGACATTCAGCATCTCTGAATGTCTTGGAGTGGCCCAGTCAGAGCCCGGACTCGAACCCAATCGAAAATAGCTGTGCAACGATGCTCCCCATCCAACCAGACAGAGCTTGAGAGGATCTGCAGAGAGGAATGGGAGAAACTCCCCAAATACAGGTGTGCCAAGCTTGTAGCGTCATACCCAAAAAGACTCTAGGATGTAATCGCTGCCAAAGGTGCTTCAGCAAAGTACTGAGTAAAGGGTCTGAATACTTATGTGAAGAATAAGGCTGTAACTTAACAAAATTTGAAAAAAAAAGTCAGGGGTCTGAATACCTTCCTGAATGCACTGCCCCACCCCTCACCAAAACAAACACAAACACACGAGAATAAAAGAAAGGTGAATAGCGCCTCCCATACCTGTTCCTCGTGCGCCACTGTGGCGAAGCTCTTCACCCTTTTCCCATCAACTATTTATTTATCCTCTATACGTACTCCGCTGTCATTCTCTGCCATACACTAATATTACCCCTCCCCTTTCTAATATATTGTCTTACCCTTCTTCTCGTTCCCACCTCGAAGCGGAATGGAGAAAGCGAGAGGGAGTGTGTAAAAGAAGAAGAAGAAGAAGATGAAACCGGTCGAACAGGTACTAGCCTGGCCCAGATCTAGTTTGTCACCGTTATTTCTGAGGCGCATGCGCGCTGCTACCTGTGCTTCCTGAATAAAGGAAAGAAAGGACTAGCCTACCTGTGTTGCCTCTGACAAACCTCTGAATTCACCGTGTTGTGTTGGGTGGCTGTGAATCGGAATAGTTCTCAGCGGTCTACCTGACAAACTCCGAGGATAGAACGTCGCCTGAAGGTACGGGCACACCTGAACAAGCGAACTCACCTGCAGAGACGCTACCGGGGCTGTTTACGTGGAGTGTGGGCTTGGAGAAAAACAACGGAGAAAAAGAGAAAGAAAACGGGATAGGTAGAAGACAGAAACTACACAGCTACAAAGTTTGTTGTTAAGGTGGAGAAGGAGGGAGGAGTACGCGAAGAAGGAGAGAGGGGAACAATCCCCACGGTTTATTTTTTTCCAGCGGGAAGTTTTTTTTTCTCACGAGTTTACCTAGAGTATATTGATTAGACGAAGGCGACAGATTAACCGTAAAAACCGACCATGCCGCGAGCCTTCCTTGTAAAGAAGGCGAGATACTCTCCCGGTAAGCGGAACTGGAGCGAGCTGCCAGACCACGAGCGCGGGTACGTCTATATCCCAGGTGAGGGTTGTGTTCCGTTAATAAACCATTTTGTTTCGGTGAAACACGAGCAGCAGCACACAGCGGCACCGAATAACGGGAAATCAGTGTTCAATGACACGATTGATAAATTGTTAGGCTTTAACTATAACGGTTTAACAAAAACTCAACCAGAATCCAAAAGTGTAAGTAGGCTACATTACAACAGTATCGGGGTGGAACGTTTTGGCATCATTTTTACACTGTCGTGGCAGGACATATTCCAGGATAGATCATAGGACTTCCAATACCATGTGTGTGGGTTTTATTGGTCTAGAGGTAAAGACACTGCATTGGAGCGGGTCAGGCCCAACTATAGTGCGTGTGGCATTGTTCCCCTGTGAGCCACAAAATAACCAGGACACCCCAACAACTCCCACTGTCCGATCTTCAGACCCGAGTAGTTTCCTTGTTGGAGAGAGAAGGGGGGGGGGGGGTTAAAACAGGTTGCAGCACTGCCCCAATCTACCTCACCCATACGGCCTGTCATATTTCTTGTAAACCCACTTGTTTCACGAAGCGCCGCGGTATAGACTGCATTGGTTGGCCTTATAGGCAGTCTATACCGCGGCGCTTCATGAAAAAATAGCATATTGGTTTGCAATATATTTTAGATGTAAGTCCTACTGTGTAGAACAGACATGCCTTTAACTGTTTGACATGCAGACTAATATATATGTATAGAAATATATATATTTATATTTATCCATAATCCACACAGTAGCCTAATACTTAACGTGACCGGTGTTTTACACGGAGGGACGGTTCACCTCTTCTTCTTTTAACTAGACTAGATATGTCTCTCTTGCGTCACAGTACCGGTGGGCTTTTTGTTATTTGTTATGGGCTGTGGTATCAGATAACCGATAGCGGGCAGGAAGCCTAGCGGTTAATAGCGTTGGTTAATTGCAGTAACTGAAAGGTTGCTGGTTCGAGACGACTGGATGAAAAGTCTATCGACGTGCCCTTTGAGCAAGGCACCAAACACCAAATTGCTCCTGTAAGTCTAGCGCCTACTATATGACTAAAATGTGAACACGTTCACCTAAGACCTCCTTCCCACACCACAGCTAACTTTTAATCATTACCTTTTAGATCCTGTAAAAGTCTCTGGTACTGAAAACGATCGTTAGATTAGCACCCAACAGGAGATTTCACTTCCTGAACTAATACATAGGAAAATAAAACATTAAAAACGCTTTAAGTAAGAAACAAACCAAACCTCTCAGTATGGTTATGGGGTAAGGCTTTGTAAGATCTATTTTTGTTGTTGTTGCTGATGTGTATTTAATATGTTTTTAATGAAAACGATTGAAAACCAAGACTATTTCAAACTCCAAAGATGTGAACGTTTAGGTTATTTGCCTGAAGAGCAAAAATCACCAGCAGTCGTCATGGTGACAACGCTATCAGCAGCATCCCATAACCTAGTTATTACCCGGATGTGTGAAGTTACCTGCCCTGTGTTTCACTCCAACTACGGCGGGGATCCTTGTCCCTAACTAACAATGCTTCCATGGCGTTTATCACATAATGCGTTTAGCATTAGGTTAGCTTTACACATTTCTCACCATCATTCTGAGCAAGATAATTGGACATTGAAACGCATGTGATTGGTAGCTATTCTATTCTTTTTGTAGCTTCAACTAATACATAAATAAATAAAATGGTACAGGATATATTTTTTTCTATGTTGAGAAGAGGGGGAAAAAACGATGCTAACAGTACCTGTGCACATTTGGGAAGAAGCATTCTTCATTGAGTGCGCTGTACGCGCCCCCGCCGTCTGGATAATGTTTAGGAGGATGGTAAATGCTGGGTGAAATAGCGGACTAGGGCTAGGACCCTCGTCTCCCAACACACAAGTCACACACCCTTAGCAAACACACCAAACCACTGTTCTTCTGTTGACTCGCTCTCTCTCTCCGTGGGAGGTTAAGATAGCACCTAGGTCGATTTGTTTGAATATCACCCTTTACATTGTCTTTGACTTCATCCTCCTCTGTGTTTGACACTTTTCATTAAACCGTTAGTTCAGCCTGTGCTCACGGATAGACGTAACATAGTACATTTAAATTGGGGACACTCCAATTAGTATGATATTTTTTTGTATGGCATGTATTAAATTGTCGATGTCTATCATCCATTTGATGTGCAATAACCTACATTATGTTACACATCTGCAAAATGTATGATATGTTACAAATTCCAATTTGTTGTGGCTAACTTTGGCTAGGTGGCTAACTTTGGCTAGGTGGCTAACTTTGGCTAGGTGGCTAACTTTGGCTAGGTGGCTAACTTTGGCTAGGTGGCTAACTTTGGCTAGGTGGCTAACTTTGGCTAGGTGGCTAACTTTGGCTAGGTGGCTAACTTTGGCTAGGTGGCTAACTTTGGCGAGGTGGCTAACTTTGGCGAGGTGGCTAACTTTGGCGAGGTGGCTAACTTTGGCGAGGTGGCTAACTTTGGCGAGGTGGCTAACTTTGGCGAGGTGGCTAACTTTGGCGAGGTGGCTAACTTTGGCGAGGTGGCTAACTTTGGCGAGGTGGCTAACTTTGGCGAGGTGGCTAACTTTGGCTAGGTGGCTAACTTTGGCTAGGTTAGGAGTTATAGTTTGGGGTTAAGGTTAGGGGCTATGGGTTAGGTTAGATTAAAGGGTTAGGGTTAGAGGAAGGGTTCGCTAACATGCTAAATAGTTGCAAACGAACTAAAAAGTTGTAAGTAGTAGAAAAGTTGTCCGTGATGAGATTTGAAAACACAGCCTTTGAGTTATACCAGCCTACTTTAGTTTTGCCTTAAGTAAACCTTTTTGTCTTCTGTAGCCATACCAGACGTTAAATATTATACTCATTTGAGTATCCAGGATTTACGTTGACTCTATTATGTCTCGTCCAGGGGTGTGCAACCCTGTTCCTGGAGGGCCGCAGGTACTGCAGGATTTTGTTCCACACCTGACCAATTAAACTAATTGATTTGTTCAGTGACTGCCTGCATTCAACACACCGACGCCAATCCAGAAACAGAGATACCCACCCCTGGTCTAGTCTATGAGAACAGACTGTTTGATAACATGAATTAGCTTTTCAAAGATGAGACTGAACCAAGGTTTCAAATATCCGTGTTATAATATCTGGTTATATGGATAGTCATTGTTTGCCTGGAGGTGCGCTTGACGCTGGAGTGAGGGAAGGGAGGGGTGAGCAAACAGCTCGTTAACAATTAGTGTGTGTGTGTGTGTGTGTGTGTGTGTGTGTGTGTGTGTGTGTGTTATATTGTTTGAAGTGAAATAAATATGACTTCAGTTGAGCAATTAAATTAAAACCAACTTCATTCTGTCCCAATATGACACTGGGAATAGGTGGAACCTGCTCCCTCAGATTAAACTGTTACATAAATATATATATATATATATTAATTACTAAACTACATTTTAAAGCCCATGTTTTATCATAATTATTTATAAAACAATATCTGTCAGCTGTATTTTGAGGAGGGAGCACACGGACTGGATCAGGCAAAGAGTTACCCCCCCCCCCCCCCCGACTGGTGGACCAGGCAAAGAGTTACCCCCCCCCCCCGACTGGTGGACCAGGCAAAGAGTTACCCCCCCCCCCGACTGGTGGACCAGGCAAAGAGTTACCCCCCCCCCCCGACTGGTGGACCAGGCAAAGAGTTACCCCCCCCCCCGACTGGTGGACCAGGCAAAGAGTTACCCCCCCCCCCGACTGGTGGACCAGGCAAAGAGTTACCCCCCCCCCCCGACTGGTGGACCAGGCAAAGAGTTACCCCCCCCCCCCGACTGGTGGACCAGGCAAAGACTTACCCCCCCCCCCCCGACTGGTGGACCAGGCAAAGAGTTACCCCCCCCCCCCGACTGGTGGACCAGGCAAAGAGTTACCCCCCCCCCCGACTGGTGGACCAGGCAAAGAGTTACCCCCCCCCCCGACTGGTGGACCAGGCAAAGAGTTACCCCCCCCCCCCGACTGGTGGACCAGGCAAAGACTTACCCCCCCCCCCCCCGACTGGTGGACCAGGCAAAGAGTTACCCCCCCCCCCCGACTGGTGGACCAGGCAAAGACTTACCCCCCCCCCCGGACTGGACCAGGCAAAGAGTTACCCCCCCCCCCGACTGGTGGACCAGGCAAAGAGTTACCCCCCCCCCCCCGACTGGTGGACCAGGCAAAGACTTACCCCCCCCCCGGACTGGACCAGGCAAAGAGTTACCCCCCCCCCCCCCCGACTGGTGGACCAGGCAAAGAGTTACCCCCCCGGACTGGACCAGGCAAAGACTTACCCCCCCCCCCCCCCCCCGGACTGGAACAGGCAAAGAGTTACCCCTCTCCCTCGTAAATGGTTCCTTCCGAGGTGCACGGAACCATCAGTAGAGCGGAAGAGGAAGCGGAGACTTTTTTTTTTCCCTTCCTGTTTTCAAAGGAATTCAATGAGTGAAGTAAACTATTTGTGTCTATAGGGGAGCAACCACCTGGAGAAGTGATGTTGTTCAACCTGGAGAAGTGATGTTGTTCAACCTGGAGAAGTGATGTTGTTCAACCTGGAGAAGTGGTGTTGTTCCACCTGGAGAAGTGGTGTTGTTCCACCTGGAGAAGTGATGTTGTTCCACCTGGAGAAGTGGTGTTGTTCCACCTGGAGTAGTGGTGTTGTTTCACCTGGAGTAGTGGTGTTGTTCCACCTGGAGTAGTGGTGTTGTTCCACCTGGAGTAGTGGTGTTGTTCCACCTGGAGTAGTGGTGTTGTTCCACCTGGAGTAGTGGTGTTGTTCCACCTGGAGTAGTGGTGTTGTTCCACCTGGAGTAGTGGTGTTGTTTCACCTGGAGAAGTGGTGTTGTTTCACCTGGAGTAGTGGTGTTGTTTCACCTGGAGTAGTGGTGTTGTTCCACCTGGAGTAGTGGTGTTGTTCCACCTGGAGTAGTGGTGTTGTTCCACCTGGAGAAGTGGGTATACTCAAATTTTGCCTCATATTTCCAAACGTCCCGCCCAGCTAAGGATGCTGTGGAGTTGTTTTTCAGTGGCAGGGACTGGGAGACTAGTCAGGATCGAGGGGAAAGATTAATGGAGCAAAGTACAGAGAGATCCTTGGTCAAAACCTGATCCAGAGGGCTCAGGATCTCAGACTGGGGTGAAGGTTCACCTTCCAACAGGACAATGACCCTAAGCACACAGCCAAGACAACGCAGGAGTTGCTTCGGGACAAGTCTCTGAATGTCCTTGAGTGGCCCAGCCAGAGCCCGGACTTGAACCCAATCTAACATCTCTGGAGAGACCTGAAAATAGCTGTGCAGCGACGGTCCCATTCAACCTGATAGAGCTTGAGAGGATCTGCAGAGAAGAATGAGAGAAACTCCCCAAATACAGGTGTGCCAAGCTTGTAGCGTCATACCCAAGAAGACTCAAGTCTGTAATCACTGCCAAAGGTGCTTCAACGAAGTACTGAGTAAAGGGTCTGAATACTAATGTAAATGTAATATTTCATTTAAAAAAAATTTAATACATTTTCAAAAATGTCTAAAAACCTCTTTCTGCTTTGGCATTATGGGGCATTGTGATGTCATTATGGGGCATTGTGATGTCATTATGGGGCATTGTGATGTCATAATGGGGCATTGTGAGGTCATTATGGGGCATTGTTTGAAGATTGAGGAGGAAAAATATCTATTTAGAATAAGGCTGTAACGTAACAAAATGTGGAACGAATGTTTGTATATTCAATTGACCACCAAGAAGCCATTTCAAGCTATAAATCAAGTTTGAATTGTTATCTTGTCTAACTATCTTAGCTGGCAAGCCTGTTGGCAAGGTTATTAGACTTTAGAAAAGCAGCCAACAACTACATGTACTGAATAAGACTCACATTCCTTTAAATCTTTTACCCAGATTTTAGCAGAGATGCCCCTCAGGGTTTTTGGTTGACACCCCTGATTATGAGCCACACAAAACAACGCGACCTCATGCAATGCTTTGATTTACGAGTTATCCGATTGGCTCCTGTCCTGTTATAGAATCAACAGATTCAATTGTGTGATCAACTGACATTTATAGAACACACACACACATACGTCTCTACACTTACTGTCTGGAGGGGTGTCTGTACTGTCTGGAGGGGTGTCTGTACTGTCTGGAGGGGTGTCTGTACTGTCTGGAGGGGTGTCTGTACTGTCTGGAGGGGTGTCTGTACTGTCTGGAGGGATGTCTGTATTGCCTGGAGGGGTGTCTATACTGCCTGGAGGTGTGTGTGTGTGTGTACTGCCTGGAGGCGTGTGTGTACTGCCTAGAGGTGTGTGTGTGTGTACTGCCTAGAGGTGTGTGTGTGTGTACTGCCTAGAGGTGTGTGTGTGTGTACTGCCTGGAGGGGTGTGTGTGTGTGTACTGTCTGGAGGGGTGTCTGTACTGCCTGGAGGTGTGTGTGTGTGTGTGTGTGTACTGTCTAGAGGTGTGTGTGTGTACTGTCTAGAGGTGTGTGTGTGTACTGCCTAGAGGTGTGTGTGTGTGTGTGTGTGTGTGTACTGCCTGGAGGCGTGTGTGTACTGCCTGGAGGCGTGTGTGTACTGCCTGGAGGCGTGTGTGTGTGTACTGCCTGGAGGTGTGTGTGTGTGTACTGCCTGGAGGTGTGTGTGTGTGTGTACTGCCTAGAGGTGTGTGTGTGTGTACTGCCTAGAGGTGTGTGTGTGTGTGTACTGCCTAGAGGTGTGTGTGTGTGTACTGCCTAGAGGTGTGTGTGTGTGTGTGTACTGCCTAGAGGTGTGTGTGTACTGCCTAGAGGTGATTGTGTGTGTGTGTGTGTACTGCCTAGAGGTGATTGTGTGTGTGTGTGTGTACTGCCTAGAGGTGTGTGTGTGTACTGCCTAGAGGTGTGTGTGTGTACTGCCTAGAGGTGTGTGTGTGTGTGTGTGTGTGTGTGTGTGTGTGTGTGTGTGTGTGTACTGCCTAGAGGTGTGTGTGTGTGTGTACTGCCTAGAGGCGTGTGTGTGTACTGCCTGGAGGCGTGTGTGTGTACTGCCTGGAGGTGTGTGTGTGTGTACTGCCTGGAGGCGTGTGTGTGTACTGCCTGGAGGTGTGTGTGTGTGTACTGCCTGGAGGTGTGTGTGTGTGTACTGCCTAGAGGTGTGTGTGTGTACTGCCTGGAGGTGTGTGTGTGTGTGTGTGTGTGGTGTGTGTGTGTGTGTGTGTGTGTGTACTGCCTGGAGGGGTGTGTGTACTGCCTGGAGGGGTGTGTGTGTACTGCCTGGAGGCGTGTGTGTGTACTGCCTGGAGGCGTGTGTGTGTACTGCCTGGAGGGGTGTGTGTGTGTGTGTGTGTGTGTACTGCCTGGAGGGGTGTGTGTGTGTGTGTACTGCCTGGAGGGGTGTGTGTGTGTGTGTACTGCCTGGAGGCGTGTGTGTGTGTACTGCCTGGAGGCGTGTGTGTGTGTACTGCCTGGAGGCGTGTGTGTGTGTACTGCCTGGAGGGGTGTGTGTACTGCCTGGAGGCGTGTGTGTGTGTACTGCCTGGAGGCGTGTGTGTGTGTGTGTGTGTGTGTACTGCCTGGAGGCGTGTGTGTGTACTGCCTGGAGGTGTGTGTGTACTGCCTGGAGGCGTGTGTGTGTACTGCCTGGAGGCGTGTGTGTGTGTGTACTGCCTGGAGGCGTGTGTGTGTGTGTACTGCCTGGAGGCGTGTGTGTGTGTGTACTGCCTGGAGGCGTGTGTGTGTGTACTGCCTGGAGGCGTGTGTGTACTGCCTAGAGGTGTGTGTGTGTGTGTGTACTGCCTAGAGGTGTGTGTGTACTGCCTAGAGGTGTGTGTGTGTGTGTGTGTGTACTGCCTAGAGGTGTGTGTGTGTGTACTGCCTAGAGGTGTGTGTGTGTGTGTACTGCCTAGAGGTGTGTGTGTGTGTGTGTGTACTGCCTAGAGGTGTGTGTGTGTGTACTGCCTAGAGGTGTGTGTGTGTACTGCCTGGAGGGGTGTGTGTGTGTACTGCCTAGAGGGGTGTGTGTGTGTACTGCCTAGAGGGGTGTGTGTGTGTGTACTGCCTAGAGGGGTGTGTGTGTGTACTGCCTAGAGGGGTGTGTGTGTGTGTGTGTGTGTGTGTGTGTACTGCCTAGAGGTGTGTGTGTGTGTGTACTGCCTAGAGGTGTGTGTGTGTGTGTGTGTGTACTGCCTAGAGGTGTGTGTGTGTGTGTGTGTACTGCCTGGAGGGGTGTGTGTGTGTACTGCCTGGAGGGGTGTGTGTGTGTGTACTGCCTGGAGGGGTGTGTGTGTGTGTACTGCCTGGAGGGGTGTGTGTGTGTGTACTGCCTGGAGGTGTGTGTGTGTGTGTGTGTGTGTGTACTACCTGGAGGTGTGTGTGTGTGTGTGTGTACTACCTGGAGGTGTGTGTGTGTGTGTACTACCTGGAGGTGTGTGTGTGTTTGAGGAGCTTACAGCAGAAACCTGTGTCTCTGGACTGGCCGGTCAGACTGGTCCAACGGTAACTATAGTGTGTGTGAGGCACAAGACAATGCCTTTAAACACACACACACACAAGTCCCCCCCCCTGTGTGTGTGTGTGTGTGTGTGACCATATTGTAGGTTATATTCTATCTTTTCTCCTCTCTTGTTCCAGTGTCTGCATTCCCCTTATTGGAGGAGACTGAAGCCAGCCCAGCAGAGACCGCTCTCTGCCTCTCCACGACGACACGCTACGAGTTCACCAACCTGCGTGACGAGCACAGCGGGATGACCCCGAGAGCGGAGCTGCCCTCGTGCACGTTGCTGGGTCGGGGGTTAGAGGTCAAGAGGAGGGCACAGAGCAGCACCTACGTCCGCTCCAAAATCAAGGTGGGTGACTGAGGCATCATGGGGAATGTAGTCTTTTTTATGTGTGTGTCGTCATCGTGTTTGTTGTTCTGGGAATATAAAACGCCCAATCATCTCTTAACTCGTTTTTTTCTCCTGTCTGTCCTTCTCTGTTTCTTCTATAGGTGACTACAGGTGAGCTACCCAGTGAGATTCCAATACCTCCCCAGCCTGCCGTCCCCGAAATCACCACCACACCTGTTGCCTTGACGACATCCGCTACTGCCCCGGTCTCCACAGTAACGAAGTCAGGGACAGGTGCTCAGGCGTCGTTCGTGTGCCAGGTATGTCAAATAACCTCCTCTCTCACCATTCCCCATCTCTCCCTCCGTATCTAATCCCCCGCTCTCCACTCCCTCCATGTCTAATCCCCCCCCTCAACTCCCTCCATGTCTAACCCTCTCCTCTCCACTCCCTCCATTTCTAATCCCTCTCCACTCCCTCCATTTCTAATCCCCCTCTCTCCACTCCCCCCGTGTCTAATCCCCCTCTCCTCTCCACTCCCTCATGTCTAACCCTCTCCTCTCCACTCCCTCCATGTCTAATCCCCCCTCTCTCCACTCCCTCCATGTCTAATCCCCCCTCTCTCCACTCCCTCCATGTCTAATCCCCCCTCTCTCCACTCCCTCCATGTCTAATCCCCCCTCTCTCCACTCCCTCCATGTCTAATCCCCCCTCTCTCCACTCCCTCCATTTCTAATCCCCCTCTCTCCACTCCCTCATGTCTAACCCTCTCCTCTCCACTCCCTCCATTTCTAATCCCCCCTCTCTCCACTCCCTCCATGTCTAATCCCCCCTCTCTCCACTCCCTCCATGTCTAATCCCCCCTCTCTCCACTCCCTCCATGTCTAATCCCCCCTCTCTCCACTCCCTCCATGTCTAATCCCCCCTCTCTCCACTCCCTCCATGTCTAATCCCCCCTCTCTCCACTCCCTCCATGTCTAATCCCCCCTCTCTCCACTCCCTATCTCTCTCTCTCTCTCTCTCCTGTTCCTCCCTATCCCCTCTCTCTCTCTCTCCTGTTCCTGTGTAACCCATCAGGTGTGTCAGAAGGTGTTCCAGTACCAGAGGATGTTGAACCGACACCTGAAGTGTCACAGTGATACTAAGAGACACCTGTGTAACCACTGTGGTAAAGGGTTCAACGACACCTTCGACCTGAAGAGACACGTCAGAACACACACAGGTAGGACAGACACAGACACAGACACAACACACACACACACAGACACACACACAGGTAGGAAACACACACAGGTAGGACACACACACACACACACAGGTAGGACACACACACACACAGGTAGGACACACACACACACACACACAGGTAGGACACGCACACACACACACACACACACACACACACAGGTAGGACGCACACACACACACACACACACACAGGTAGGACACACACACACACACACAGGTAGGACACACACACACACACACACACACACACAGGTAGGACACACGCACACACACACACAGGTAGGACACACCACACACACACACAGGTAGGACACACACACACAGGTAGGACACACCACACACACACACACAGGTAGGACACACCACACACACACACAGGTAGGACACACACACACACAGGTAGGACACACACAACACACACACAGGTAGGACACACACACACACACACAGGTAGGACACACCACACACACACACAGGTAGGACACACACACAGGTAGGACACACACACACAGGTAGGACACACCACACACACACACAGGTAGGACACACCACACACACACACAGGTAGGACACACCACACACACACACAGGTAGACACACCACACACAGGTAGGACACACACACACACACACACACAGGTAGGACACACACACACACACACACACACACACAGGTAGGACACACACACACACAGGTAGGACACACACACACACACACACACACACAGGTAGGACACAACACACACACACACACACACAGGTAGGACACACACACACACACAGGTAGGACACACACACACACACACACACACACACACACACACACAGGTAGGACACACACACACACGCACAGGAAACACACACACACACACACACAGGTAGGACACACACACACACGCACAGGAAGAACACACACATACACACACAGGTAGGACACACACATACACGCACAGGAAGAACACACACACACACACACACACAGGTAGGACACACACACAGGTAGAACACATGCGCACACACACACACACACATGCACACACACACACACGGGTAGGACACACACACACACGCACAGGAAGAACACACACATACACACACAGGTAGGACACACACATACACGCACAGGAAGAACACACACACACACACAGGTAGGACACACACACAGGTAGAACACATGCGCACACACACACACACATGCACACACACACACACGGGTAGGACACACACGGGTAGGACACACACAGGCACACGGACAGAGATGTACAGAAAAACTGATTTGCAGGTACACTACACAAACCATTAACCAGCCCACCCCTCACTATACCCCTCAGCCTACCCCTCACTATACCCCTCAGCCCACCCCTCACTACACCCCTCACTAGACCCCTCAGCCCACCCCTCACTAGACCCCTCAGCCCACCCCTCACTAAACCCCTCAGCCCACCCCTCACTATACGCCTCACTATACGCCTCACTAGACCCCTCAGCCCACCCCTCACAAAACCCCTCAGCCCACCCCTCAGCCAACCCCTCACTAGACCCCTCAGCCCACCCCTCACTAGACCCCTCAGCCCACCCCTCACTAGACCCCTCAGCCCACCCCTCACTAGACCCCTCAGCCCACCCCTCACTAGACCCCTCAGCCCACCCCTCACTAGACCCCTCAGCCCACCCCTCACTAGACCCCTCAGCCCACCCCTCAGCCCACCCCTCACTATACCCCATCCACCCCCACTAAACCCCACCCACCCCTCACTAAACCCCACCCACCCCTAACTCCACCCCTCACTAAACCCCACCCACCCCTCACTAAACCCCACCCACCCCTAACTCCACCCAGTGCTCCTCCATCTCATCTCATTCCTCTCCCTCCATCCCTCCATCTCTAATCCAGTCCCTCCATCCCTCCATCTCTAATCCATCCCTCCATCTCTAATCCCTCCCTCCATCTCTAATCCCTCTCTCCCTCCATCTCGAATCCCTCTCTCCCGCCATCTCGAATCCCTCTCTCCCGCCATCTTGAATCCCTCTCTCCCGCCATCTCGAATCCCTCTCTCCCGCCATCTCGAATCCCTCTCTCCCGCCATCTCGAATCCCTCTCTCCCGCCATCTCGAATCCCTCTCTCCCGCCATCTCGAATCCCTCTCTCCTTCCATCGCTAATCCCTCTCTCCCTCCATCGCGAATCCCTCTCTCCCTCTAGGAGTGCGTCCCTACAAGTGCTCTCTGTGTGACAAGGCCTTCACCCAGCGCTGCTCTCTAGAGTCTCACATGAAGAAGATCCACGGTGTGACCCTGCAGTACGCCTATAAGGAGAGACGCAACAAACTCTACGTCTGTGAGGAGTGTGGCCACACCGCCTCTTCCCAGGGTGCACTGCTCAAACACTACCACGCCCTCCACCCCAACTCCGCCTTCCTGAGGGCGAAGGGGGGAGAGGGGAGGGGGGTGAGGAGTCAATGCCTGGGTCGCCGTATTTTCGAACAGTCAATATAGTGATGATACTACAGGATCAGGGGGGCAGTAGAGGGAGGGAGGGAGGGATGAGGAGAGGGAGGGAGGGATGAGGGGAGGGAGGGATGAGGAGAGGGAGGGAGGGAGGGAGGGATGAGGAGAGGGAGGGAGGGATGAGGGGAGGGAGGGATGAGGAGAGGGAGGGAGGGAGGGAGGGATGAGGAGAGGGAGGGAGGGATGAGGAGAGGGAGGGAGGGATGAGGAGAGGGAGGGAGGGAGGGAGGGAGGGAGGGAGGGATGAGGAGAGGGAGGGAGGGGGGGCAGTAGAGGGAGTTTTTTTGTTTGTTGCCAAAACCATCTACAGGGTCGTATTCATTAGGGCATGTAAAGTAATGTATTCACGACAATGTAACGTTTCCTATTGGACAGATGCAAGGTCGTCTCTCCCTGTTTCAGGCCATTTACTTCGGTTTGGTGCCTAATGAAAACGACCTAGGTAAATGAAATCTAACGTAGTGGCAACGTGTGAGATTAGGATTGAGATAATGTCTAGTTTGAGATTGTTATGGTTCTTATCAAGGAAAACATATATATATAATGCAGTAAAGGGTTTAATATATTTATTTTGTTATAAATTGAATATGTGTATGTTATTATGAATTTGATTGATAAAAAGAGACAATGTTTGTTTTTGGGTTTACACTTCTGAAAAGGGAAAATGGTATACTGTAGGAAATCTTTTGCACAACTACATTACCCTATACTACAGTAAGGTGCTGTAACTACATTACCCTATACTACAGTACGGTGATGTAACTACATTACCCTATACTACAGTAAGGTGCTGTAACTACATTACCCCATACTACAGTAAGGTGATGTAACTACATTACCCTATACCACAGTAAGGCGCTGTAACTACATTACCCCATACTACAGTAAGGTGCTGTACCTACATTACCCTATACTACAGTAAGGTGATGTAACTACATTACCCTATACTACAGTAAGGTGCTGTAACTACATTACCCTATACTACAGTAAGGTGATGCAACTACATTACCCTATACTACAGTAAGGTGCTGTAACTACATTACCCTATACTACAGTAAGGTGATGCAACTACATTACCCTATACTACAGTAAGGTGATGCAACTACATTACCCTATACTACAGTAAGGTGATGTAACTACATTACCCTATACTACAGTAAGGTGCTGTAACTACATTACCCTATACTACAGTAAGGTGATGCAACTACATTACCCTATACTACAGTAAGGTGATGTAACTACATTACCCTATACCACTGTAAGGTGCTGTAACTACATTACCCTATACTACTGTACGGTGCTGTAGCTACATTACCCCATACTACAGTAAGGTGATGTAACTACATTACCCTATACTACAGTAAGGTGATGTAACTACATTACCCTATACTACAGTAAGGTGCTGTAACTACATTGCCCCATACTACAGTAAGGTGATGTAACTACATTACCCTATACTACAGCAAGGTGCTGTAACTACATTACCCTATACTACAGTAAGGTGATGCAACTACATTACCCTATACTACAGTAAGGTGCTGTAACTACATTACCCTATACCACTGTACGGTGCTGTAACTACATTACCCTATACCACTGTACGGTGCTGTAACTACATTACCCTATACTACTATACGGTGCTGTAACTACATTACCCTATACCACTGTAAGGTGCTGTAACTACATTACCCCATACTACAGGACGGTGATGTAACTACATTACCCTATACTACAGTAAGGTGATGTAACTACATTACCCCATACTACAGTAAGGTGATGTAACTACATTACCCTATACCACAGTAAGGTGCTGTAACTACATTACCCCATACTACAGTAAGGTGCTGTACCTACATTACCCTATACTACAGTAAGGTGATGTAACTACATTACCCTATACTACAGTAAGGTGCTGTAACTACATTACCCTATACTACAGTAAGGTGATGCAACTACATTACCCTATACTACAGTAAGGTGCTGTAACTACATTACCCTATACTACAGTAAGGTGATGCAACTACATTACCATATACTACAGTAAGGTGATGCAACTACATTACCCTATACTACAGTAAGGTGATGTAACTACATTACCCTATACTACAGTAAGGTGCTGTAACTACATTACCCTATACTACAGTAAGGTGATGCAACTACATTACCCTATACTACAGTAAGGTGATGTAACTACATTACCCTATACCACTGTGAGGTGCTGTAACTACATTACCCTATACTACTGTACGGTGCTGTAACCACATTACCCCATACTACAGTAAGGTGATGTAACTACATTACCCTATACTACAGTAAGGTGATGTAACTACATTACCCTATACTACAGTAAGGTGCGGTAACTACATTACCCTATACTACAGTAAGGTGATGCAACTACATTACCCTATACTACAGTAAGGTGCTGTAACTACATTACCTTATACCACTGTACGGTGCTGTAACTACATTACCCTATACCACTGTACGGTGCTGTAACTACATTACCCTATACTACTATACGGTGCTGTAACTACATTACCCTATACCACTGTAAGGTGCTGTAACTACATTACCCCATACTACAGGAAGGTGCTGTAACTACATTACCCTATACTACAGTAAGGTGATGTAACTACATTACCCTATACTACAGTAAGGTGCTGTAACTACATTACCCTATACTACAGTAAGGTGATGCAACTACATTACCCTATACTACAGTAAGGTGCTGTAACTACATTACCCTATACCACTGTACGGTGCTGTAACTACATTACCCTATACCACTGTAAGGTGCTGTAACTACATTACCCTATACTGCTGTACGGTGCTGTAACTACATTACCCTATACCACTGTAAGGTGCTGTAACTACATTACCCTATACTACTGTACGGTGCTGTAACTACATTACCCTATACCACTGTAAGGTGCTGTAACTACATTACCCTATACTACTGTACGGTGCTGTAACTACATTACCCTATACCACTGTAAGGTGCTGTAACTACATTACCCTATACTACAGTAAGGTGCTGTAACTACATTACCCTATACTACTACAGCAAAGGTTGGGGTCAATTCCAGTCAATTCAGGAAGTATTCCAATGCTTTTCAATGAGCAACATTTGGAATCGGAATTTGGTTTGCCTTTGAATAAATAATAACAATAATAATTTATTTATCTTGTATAGCACTTTTCATGACAGAAAATAATCTCAAAACGCATAAAAAGGAAAATAAACAAACAACAAATTTTAAAATCGAGATGGTGGAGAGACTGAATGTCTCTGTTTGACTTGGGATGAAAGGCTGGGAGTTGACAGGAGGGGACCTCGACGATACAGAGAGAATCAAAGACAGTCTGACAAACAGACCCAGAGCTCTTTATCAGTGCACCGCACCTGCTTCTCCAACGCTCCTCCACCACAGGACCCGCTCCTCCACCATAGGACCCACTCCTCGTCCACAGGACCCGCTCCTCTGTAGGTGCTGGACCTCCTGCAGGTACTGGACTTCTGGACCTCTTTAGGTACTGGACCTCTGTAGGTACTGGACTTCTGGACCTCTGTAGGTACTGGACTTCTGGACCTCTGTAGGTACTGGACCTCTGTAGGTACTGGACTTCTGGACCTCTTTAGGTACTGGACCTCTGTAGGTACTGGATTTCTGGACCTCTTTAGGTACTGGACCTCTGTAGGTACTGGACTTCTGGACCTCTGTAGGTACTGGACCTCTGTAGGTACTGGATTTCTGGACCTCTTTAGGTACTGGACCTCTGTAGGTACTGGACTTCTGGACCTCTGTAGGTACTGGACCTCTGTAGGTACTGGACCTCCATTGCCGAACATGTAGCACCCACCTGGGTGATGCCACAGCTTCTGAAAGGTGCAATTTGAATTGACTGGTATTTTAAATGGAATTGATCCCAACCCTGTGTTCTATAACCGTGACTACTGTTTAAAGACCGAGACTGTGAGACAAAGTGCCAGTCGTGTTTACATTCATATCCAATAGGACTTGGAAGGGATATAACGTCTGTGGAAGAGATTACTGCTAGCATACTGGAAAAGCACAGTTAGTTTATTCTATCCTGGTCCCAGATCTGTTTTGTGCTGTGTAGCCAACTCCTGTTGCATTTGACAAGACAACACAACACGCAGATCTAGAACCAGGCTAAGATTTGTTGTAGGTTTAGTATAGGATTTAGACTCATTCTTGGGTTACAAAGAACTCCACTATAAAACACTGTTGTTTTTTTCGATTGAGTTTTTCTGTAAGTAGCGCTTGTTGTAGGTTTTCATATTCATATGTTTGATGTGCGGTTTTCTGTTTGTTGTATGTGGCATTGTTATTAGAGATTGGGAATCTGCATTTTGTGTGTGTGTGTTTCTACTGTATAAGTGCCTGACTACTCATAAGCTAAAGAGAACCAAAATGGCGATCTGCTTTCTGCACTGCTGAGATCACAATGATCGTTTCTATCACTGTATAATGGAGAGAGAGAGAGAGAGAGACCGAGGTGTTTTCTATTGATGACAGGCATTTGAATGACGACTGTACTGTAGGTATGGTCAGGTCCGCCATTATTACCCCCCCCCCCCCCCCTTGATACAGATGACAAAATAATTCAATACAAAAGACTAATTCTGAGCGATATTGCCTGCTCAACAAAATGGGGAAATGGTATATTTAGATTTTTTTATATCAATACAATTGCTCAGCGAACGAACTATATTTTCATGTCATCTGACCATAGCACCGCCTGGCGTTTCCACCGCCTGGTGTTTCCACCGCCTGGTGTTTCCACCGCCTGGCGTTTCCACCGCCTGGCGTTTCCACCGCCTGGCGTTTCCACCGCCTGGTGTTTGCTAAACGGCATAGGAACCGGTGCTTTGGTCAGATGACCTGTAAATAGAGCTCCTCACCGCACAACAGCGGTGGGTTTGGCGTTGAACAACAGAGGTGGGTTTGACGTTGAGGAACAGAAGCAGGAACGAACCGCCGTACCTACTGTAAAATATGGGGGTGGATGTTTTGATGTTATGGGGCTGTTTTGTTTCCACTGATCATGGGACACTTGTTTAAGGTCAACGGCATCAGGAACTTTATCCAGTACCAGGACATTATTTTGAGTGTGTGTGTGAGAATGTAGTGTGTGTGTGAACTGTGATCTTTGTGTGTGTGAACTGTGATCTTTGTGTGTGTGTGTGTGTGTGAACTGTGATCTTTGTGTGTGTGTGTGTGAACTGTGATCTTTGTGTGTGTGTGTGTGTGTGAACTGTGATCTCTGTGTGTGTGTGTGTGAACTGTGATCTTTGTGTGTGTGTGTGTGTGTGTGTGTGTGAACTGTGATCTCTGTGTGTGTGTGTGTGAACTGTGATCTTTGTGTGTGTGTGTGTGTGTGAACTGTGATCTCTGTGTGTGTGAACTGTGCCCTTTGTGTGTGTGAACTGTGATCTCTGTGTGTGTGTGTGAACTGTGATCTCTGTGTGTGAACTGTGATCTCTCTGTGTGTGTGTGTGTGTGAACTGTGATCTTTGTGTGTGTGTGTGTGTGTGTGTGAACTGTGATCTTTGTGTGTGTGTGTGTGTGTGAACTGTGATCTTTGTGTGTGTGTGTGTGTGCCAAAAACCAGATTTTCTTCTGCCAAGGAGGCTGACACAAGTGGAACTTCCAGCAAGATGATAATAACCTCCAGGACGAATCGAACATTTACCCACACATCTAGATGCTGCAATAGTCACCTCAGTCCCCGGGCTTTTGATTCTGTGTGGAGGACTGGATTAAGATTCCACCCAACGTGTTCTCCAGGCACATAAAACATTCTAGAAATGGGCTCAGTGGTGTTATCCTCGCAGGGTGCTGGAGCATTGACAACAGGGGTGCCAAGAACCCCACTTTTTTTTGGGGGGGGGGGGGGGGGGGGGGTTTGTATGTATTTCCTGTTCAACAAAATTTCATTCTCTGAGCAATTGTATTGTTATAAAATAGTATATTTTCACCCTTTTTTTGTTGCATGAAATATATCTCAGTATTTTATATTGTTTTATTTATACAAGATTTTTTTGCTTATCTTTATCCAGGGTGCCAATAAATATGGACCTGGTTGTATCTGGGGTTTTGTTTTCGGTTTATCACACAAAAAATGTATGAAATTGTTCTATTTCGTTGTGTACTGTATAAAAAAAAAAAAACACTACTGCGTTTGTTTGTGGCCAGTAAAACTGTGAGATTTAAAACTGTTTCTTTCTTTCTAAGACTTTCCTTACCATGTTGCAAAGCTTGACTTGCTGTCGGTTAACGCCAACAGATTGTTATGCTGGTGTGGTGGGTTGTGGATGCTGTCTGTGTGTTCAGGCGGTGTTTTTATATGACAATCATGGTGACACTTATTACTCAATATTAAATCTATTTCCTGGAATGTATCAAATATTGGCCTGCTGTGTATCTGTAGTTCAATCACTTTAGTTTTTTATTCCGTTTAAATGAATAGAAAATCAGAGCTGTGTGTGTGTGTGTGTGTGTGTGTGTGTGTGTGTGTGTGTGATAGATTACACAGACCCACAAAGAATTTGAAAACAGATCCAATTTTGATAAACTCCCATATCTACTGGGTGAAATACCACAGTGTGCCATCACAGCAGCAAGATTTGTGACCTGTTGCCACGAGAAAAGGGCAACCAGTGAAGAACAAACACCATTGTAAATACAACCCATATTTATGTTTAAATATTTTCCCTTGTGTACTTTTGTAACTATTTGCACATCATTATGTAGCCAAGTAGCCTAGTGGTTAGAGCGTTGGACTAGTAACGCAAAGGTTGCTAGATTATATCCCCCGAGCTGACAAGGTACAAAATCTGTTGTTCTGCCCCTGAACAAGCCAGTTAACCCACTGTTCCTAGACCAGTTAACCCACTGTTCCTAGGCCAGTTAACCCACTGTTCCTAGGCCAGTTAACCCACTGATCCTAGACCAGTTAACCCACTGTTCCTAGGCCAGTTAACCCACTGTTCCTAGACCAGTTAACCCACTGTTCCTAGGCCAGTTAACCCACTGTTCCTAGGCCAGTTAACCCACTGATCCTAGGCCAGTTAACCCACTGTTCCTAGGCCAGTTAACCCACTGTTCCTAGACCAGTTAACCCACTGTTCCTGGACCAGTTAACCCACTGTTCCTGGACCAGTTAACCCACTGTTCCTAGACCAGTTAACCCACTGTTCCTGGACCAGTTAACCCACTGTTCCTAGACCAGTTAACCCACTGTTCCTAGGCCAGTTAACCCACTGTTCCTAGACCAGTTAACCCACTGTTCCTAGGCCAGTTAACCCACTGTTCCTAGGCCAGTTAACCCACTGTTCCTAGGCCAGTTAACCCACTGTTCCTAGGCCAGTTAACCCACTGTTCCTAGGCCAGTTAACCCACTGTTCCTAGGCCAGTTAACCCACTGTTCCTAGGCCAGTTAACCCACTGTTCCTAGGCCAGTTAACCCACTGTTCCTAGGCCAGTTAACCCACTGTTCCTAGGCCAGTTAACCCACTGTTCCTAGGCCAGTTAACCCACTGTTCCTAGGCCAGTTAACCCACTGTTCCTAGGCCAGTTAACCCACTGTTCCTAGGCCAGTTAACCCACTGTTCCTAGGCCAGTTAACCCACTGTTCCTAGGCCAGTTAACCCACTGTTCCTAGACCAGTTAACCCACTGTTCCTAGACCAGTTAGCCCACTGTTCCTAGGCCAGTTAACCCACTGTTCCTAGACCAGTTAGCCCACTGTTCCTAGGCCAGTTAACCCACTGTTCCTAGACCAGTTAACCCACTGTTCCTAGACCAGTTAGCCCACTGTTCCTAGGCCAGTTAACCCACTGTTCCTAGGCCAGTTAACTCACTGTTCCTAGACCAGTTAGCCCACTGTTCCTAGACCAGTTAACCCACTGTTCCTAGACCAGTTAGCCCACTGTTCCTAGACCAGTTAACCCACTGTTCCTAGGCCAGTTAACCCACTGTTCCTAGGCCGTCATTGAAAATAAGAATTAATTCTTAACTGACTTGACTAGTTAAATATACACTGTATATAATATGACATGTCTATTCTTTTGACATTTTGGTGAGTGTAATGTTTAATGTTAATTTTGAATTGTTTATTTCACTTTCTTTGGCAATGTAAACACGTTTCCCATGCTAATAAAGCCCTTTGAATTTAATGAGAGAGAGAGAGACACACGGTACACGGGAGCCCGATTGGGGAAAACCATTGCATCAAAAGGTCTATTCATCTGGAAATCTTTGGGCTACACATCTGTAGGCTAATATATAACAAACAATGGCATTGTTAAAAGTCACAAGCATGTTTACTGAGTTAACATTTCATAATACTGATTTGAAAATGAGCACGTAAACCACCTGTGCTTCAGTTATTGCAAATATTTTTTCTTTAATAACAATTGGTTCTGCACTTTAGGCTTCCTACCTCGCGTTTAAAAAATAAATAAAGATGTTGTGCATGTAGCTTCATTGTGGCATTTTTTTTTACTAACTACATCGTTGACTTTCATCTTTCTTTACTTGATACAAGGTACAACTTGAACTTTCTTTTAAAGAGTTGTAATTGTCGCCGACGGACGGCGCTGAAACGCGTCAGACGTTTTGTTCCTGTCACGTGACCCTTTGACCAGGAAGGCGGCAGGTTGCGTGGTGGAAACACAACCTAACAATCTAAAGGTACTTTTTTAAAAATGCAACTATTAATAATAATAGAAAAACAGATCTGACTTAACATGATGTGTATTCATCCAACGCGCTGTTTTAAATATTGTCAGAGCAGACAGTGACTGGAGATGGTTAACCAGCTAACGTTAGCCTGCTAACCCAACTTCAGTGTGTAAACTAGTTTATCATCTAACAATCTAAGTTATTGTGGCAAATGTACCGTTACTTTAATGTTATTCTAGTTTAGTTGAGTAGACTAATTAATAAACAATATTAATAAAATATCGTCTTAAAATGTTTTTTTTTTTTGTATTCACAGGGTTTTGTATAACGTTAGCACATGCGCAAAACGTTTAGAAAACGGGAAAAGGTTTGCTGGCCGCGGAGCAAATCAACAACACTCCGCATGTCTTTATTTCTCTCTCTCTCCCAGTACCATTAGCCATGTGGCTGGACTAGAGGCTCAGTGATGCCAGCTGCAGAGCATGTCCGTCTGGGTAGGAAGCGCACCCTGCCCCCGTGCCCCAACCCCCTCTTCCTCCAGTGGCTGTCAGAGCTCCGGGACCAGGCGGCAGAGAAGGGACAGAAGACCCAGTACGTTTATCAGAAGGTAAACAAACACACTCTGGCTATAAGGACTTGCTCTAGGTGTAGTTACCTTGTGATACACCAGGACACTTTCTGCATGCTACTGGGGTCCCTCAGGGTGTGCAGGCTTTTGTTCCAGACCAGCACTAAAACACCTGACTCATTGCTAACAAGGATCATCATCCAGGCCTCGACTAGCTGAATCAGGTGTGGTAGTGCTAGGCTGGAACAAAAGCCTGCACTGAAGAACGCTATTAGCTAGCAAGACTTGTTTTCTGTTGCATATCCCACACGTCTCTGTCTTACCAGGCTATCAGTTTGTTGAAGAAGTACCCCCCCCCTCTCTCTCTTACCAGGCTATCAGTTTGTTGAAGTACCCCCTCCCCCTCTCTCTTACCAGGCTATCAGTTCGTTGAAGAAGTACCCCCCCTCTCTTTTACCAGGCTATCAGTTCGTTGAAGTTTCCCCTCCCCCTCTCTCTTACCAGGCTATCAGTTCGTTGAAGTACCCCCTCCCTCTCTCTCTTACCAGGCTATCAGTTCGTTGAAGAAGTACCCCCTCCCCCTCTCTCTCACCAGGCTATCAGTTCGTTGAAGTACCCCCTCTCTCTCTTACCAGGCTATCAGTTCGTTGAAGTACCCCCTCTCTCTCTTACCAGGCTATCAGTTCGTTGAAGTACCCCCTCCCTCTCTCTCTTACCAGGCTATCAGTTCGTTGAAGAAGTAACCCCTCCCCCTCTCTCTTACCAGGCTATCAGTTCGTTGAAGAAGTACCCCCTCCCTCTCTCTCTTACCAGGCTATCAGTTCGTTGAAGAAGTACTCCCTCCCCCTCTCTCTGACCAGGCTATCAGTTCGTTGAAGAAGTACCCCCCTCTCTCTCTTACCAAGCTATCAGTTCGTTGAAGAAGTACCCCCTCTCTCTCTTACCAGGCTATCAGTTCATTGAAGAAGTCCCCCCCCCCCCCCCTCTCTCTTACCAGGCTATCAGTTCGTTGAAGAAGTACCCCCTCCCTCTCTCTCTCTTACCAGGCTATCAGTTCGTTGAAGAAGAACCCCCTCCCTCTCTCTCTTACCAGGCTATCAGTTTGTTGAAGAAGTACCCCCTCTCTCTCTTACCAGGCTATCAGTTCATTGAAGAAGTACCCCCCTCCCCCTCTCTCTTACCAGGCTATCAGTTCGTTGAAGAAGTACCCCCTCCCCCTCTCTCTTACCAGGCTATCAGTTCGTTGAAGAAGTACCCCCTCCCTCTCTCTCTCTCTTACCAGGCTATCAGTTTGTTGAAGAAGTACCCTCTCTCTCTTACCAGGCTATCAGTTCGTTGAAGTACCCCCTCTCTCTCTCTTACCAGGCTATCAGTTTGTTGAAGAAGTACCCCCCCCCCTCTCTCTCACCAGGCTATCAGTTCGTTGAAGTACCCCCTCTCTCTCTTACCAGGCTATCAGTTCGTTGAAGTACCCCCCTCTCTCTCTTACCAGGCTATCAGTTCATTGAAGAAGTACCCCCTCCCCCTCTCTCTTACCAGGCTATCAGTTCGTTGAAGAAGTACCCCCTCCCCCTCTCTCTTACCAGGCTATCAGTTCGTTGAAGAAGTACTCCCTCCCCCTCTCTCTGACCAGGCTATCAGTTCGTTGAAGAAGTACCCCCTCTCTCTCTTACCAAGCTATCAGTTCGTTGAAGAAGTACCCCCTCTCTCTCTTACCAGGCTATCAGTTCATTGAAGAAGTCCCCCCCCTCTCTCTCTTACCAGGCTATCAGTTTGTTGAAGAAGTACCCCCTCCCTCTCTCTCTCTTACCAGGCTATCAGTTCGTTGAAGAAGAACCCCCTCTCTCTCTTACCAAGCTATCAGTTCGTTGAAGAAGTACCCCCTCTCTCTCTTACCAGGCTATCAGTTCATTGAAGAAGTCCCCCCCCTCTCTCTCTTACCAGGCTATCAGTTCGTTGAAGAAGTACCCCCTCCCCCTCTCTCTTACCAGGCTATCAGTTCGTTGAAGAAGTACCCCCTCCCCCTCTCTCTTACCAGGCTATCAGTTCGTTGAAGAAGTACCCCCTCCCTCTCTCTCTCTCTTACCAGGCTATCAGTTTGTTGAAGTACCCTCTCTCTCTTACCAGGCTATCAGTTCGTTGAAGTACCCCCTCTCTCTCTCTTACCAGGCTATCAGTTTGTTGAAGAAGTACCCCCCCCCCTCTCTCTCACCAGGCTATCAGTTCGTTGAAGTACCCCCTCTCTCTCTTACCAGGCTATCAGTTCGTTGAAGTACCCCCCTCTCTCTCTTACCAGGCTATCAGTTCGTTGAAGTACCCCCTCTCTCTCTTACCAGGCTATCAGTTCGTTGAAGTACCCCCTCCCTCTCTCTCTTACCAGGCTATCAGTTCGTTGAAGTACCCCCTCCCTCTCTCTCTTACCAGGCTATCAGTTCGTTGAAGTACCCCCTCCCTCTCTCTCTTACCAGGCTATCAGTTCATTGAAGTACCCCCTCCCTCTCTCTCTTACCAGGCTATCAGTTCGTTGAAGTACCCCCTCCCTCTCTCTCTTACCAGGCTATCAGTTCGTTGAAGTACCCCCTCCCTCTCTCTCTTACCAGGCTATCAGTTCGTTGAAGTACCCCCTCCCTCTCTCTCTTACCAGGCTATCAGTTCGTTGAAGTACCCCCTCCCTCTCTCTCTTACCAGGCTATCAGTTCGTTGAAGTACCCCCTCCCTCTCTCTCTTACCAGGCTATCAGTTCGTTGAAGAAGTACCCCCTCCCTCTCTCTCTTACCAGGCTATCAGTTCGTTGAAGAAGTACCCCCTCCCTCTCTGTCTTACCAGGCTATCAGTTCGTTGAAGAAGTACCCCCTCCCTCTCTCTCTTACCAGGCTATCAGTTCGTTGAAGTACCCCCTCCCTCTCTCTCTTACCAGGCTATCAGTTCGTTGAAGTACCCCCTCCCTCTCTCTCTTACCAGGCTATCAGTTCGTTGAAGAAGTACCCCCTCCCCCTCCAGAACGCTCGAGAGGCTAAGATTCTACAGAACTTTGGAGACGGAATCTGCAAGATACTGGATGAGAAGTTACAGAGGCATTACAGAGAGAACGGTGAGATGGATGGAGGGGGAGAGAGAGAGATATGGATAGAGAGAGAGATATGGATAGAGAGAGAGATATGGATAGAGAGAGATATGGATAGAGAGAGATATGGATAGAGAGAGAGATATGGATAGAGAGAGAGATATGGATAGAGAGAGAGATATGGATAGAGAGAGAGATATGGATAGATAGAGAGAGAGATATGGATAGATAGAGAGAGAGATATGGATAGATAGAGAGAGAGATATGGATAGATAGAGAGAGAGATATGGATAGATAGAGAGAGAGATATGGATAGATAGAGAGAGAGATATGGATAGATAGAGAGAGAGATATGGATAGATAGAGAGAGAGATATGGATAGATAGAGAGAGAGATATGGATAGATAGAGAGAGAGATATGGATAGATAGAGAGAGAGATATGGATAGATAGAGAGAGAGATATGGATAGATAGAGAGAGAGATATGGATAGATAGAGAGAGAGATATGGATAGATAGAGAGAGAGATATGGATAGAGAGAGAGAGATGGATAGAGAGAGAGATGGTGATGGGGAGAGAGAATGGGGAGAGAGAATGGTGAGATGGGGAGAGAGAATGGTGAGATGGGGAGAGAGAGAATGGTGAGATGGGGAGAGAGAGAGAGAGAATGGTGAGATGGGGAGAGAGAGAATGGTGAGATGGGGAGAGAGAGAATGGTGAGATGGGGGGGGAGAGAGAATGGGGAGAGAGAATGGTGAGATGGGGAGAGAGAATGGTGAGATGGGGAGAGAGAGAGAGAGAATGGTGAGATGGGGAGAGAGAGAGAGAGAATGGTGAGATGGGGAGAGAGAGAATGGTGAGATGGGGGGAGAGAGAGAGAATGGTGAGATGGGGGGAGAGAGAGAGAATGGTGAGATGGGGAGAGAGAGAGAGAGAATGGTGAGATGGGGAGAGAGAGAGAGAGAATGGTGAGATGGGGAGAGAGAGAATGGTGAGATGGGGGGAGAGAGAGAGAATGGTGAGATGGGGGGAGAGAGAGAGAATGGTGAGATGGGGAGAGAGAGAGAGAATGGTGAGATGGGGAGAGAGAGAGAGAATGGTGAGATGGAGTGAGAGAGAGATGGAGGGATGGAGTGAGAGAGATAGAGAGAGAGAGAGAGATGGATGGATGGAGTGAGAGAGAGAGAAAGAGAGAGATGGATGGATGGAGTGAGAGAGAGATGGAGAGATAGAGAGTGAGAGAGAGAGAGAGAGAGATGGATGGATGGAGTGAGAGAGATGGATGGAGAGATGGATAGAGAGGGAGAGATGGATGGAGAGAGAGAGAGAGATGGATGGAGAGAGGGAGAGATGGAGAGAGAGAGAGAGAGAGAGAGAGAGATGGATGGAGTGATAGATTGATCATAAGTTTCTCTTCCTCATCCCTCCCACCTTCCAGGTCCGGACGCTCCCATCCACTCCCTTCCCAGCGGTGTGACAGTGGCCCCTAGTCGCCGTAGCAACAACAACCTGGCTCAGCCCACCAAACAGCCCTCTAGGAAAGAGAGGGAAGGAGGGAGGAGGAAGAGGGAATATGTGCCCCAGAAGAGGTCTGGTGGATATGCTGTTCTGCTAACACTCTACAGAGAGTCTCAGGTCTGTCCCCCTCCCCTCGCTCCCTGTCCCCCTCCCCTCGCTCCCGCTCCCCTCGCTCCCTGTCCCCCTCCCCTCGCTCCCCCTCCCCTCGCTCCCTGTCCCCCTCCCCTCGCTCCCCCTCCCCTCGCTCCCTGTCCCCCTCCCCTCGCTCCCTCTCCCCTCGCTCCCTGTCCCTGTCCCCTCGCTCCCTGTCCCCTCGCTCCCTGTCCCTCTCCCCTCGCTCCCTGTCCCCTCGCTCCCTGTGCCCCTCCCCTCGCTCCCTGTCCCTCTCCCCTCGCTCCCCCTCCCCTCGCTCCCTGCCTCTCTCCGATCCTTCATCTTTCCCTCCCCTCGCCTCCCTCCGATCCTTCATCTTTCCCTCCCCTCGCCTCCCTCCGATCCTTCATCTTTCCCTCCCCTCGCCTCTCTCCGATCCTTCATCTTTCCCTCCCCTCGCCTCTCTCCGATCCTTCATCTTTCCCTCCCCTCGCCTCTCTCCGATCCTTCATCTTTCCCTCCCCTCGCTCCCTGCCTCTCTCCGATCCTTCATCTTTCCCTCCCCTCGCTCCCTGTGCCTGTCCCCTCGCTCCCTGCCTCTGTCCCCTCGCTCCCTGCCTCTGTCCCCTCGCTCCCTGCCTCTCTCCCCTCGCTCCCTGCCTCTCTCCCCTCGCTCCCTGCCTCTCTCCCCTCGCTCCCTGCCTCTCTCCCCTCGCTCCCCTCTCTCCTCTATCAAAAGCAGATGGATCTGATTCCCAGTTAATAAGATGCTGTTTTGGTTTGTCAGACTTGTGACATTGATAGTCTCTCTCTCCTCCCCCTGTCCTCTCTCCCCTGTCCCCTCTCCCCTGTCCTCTCTCTCCTCCCCCTGTCCTCTCTCTCCTCCCCTGTCCTCTCTCTCCTCCCCCTGTCCTCTCTCCCTGTCCCTGTCCTCTCTCCCTGTCCCTGTCCTCTCTCTCCTGTCCTCTCTCCCCTATCCCCTGTCCCTCTCCCCTGTCCTCTCTCTAGGTTCCTGGGGGTAAGGGATTTATGTTTAAACTGGAGCTGCAGGCAGAGGCCCAGCATCTGTCTGACAAGTCCTTCTCTGTGGTGAGTCTGAGCCACATTCAGACGATGTTGCTACCACATTCAGACAACGTTGCTACCACATTCAGACGACATTGCTACCACGTTCAGACGACGTTGCTACCACATTCAGACGACGTTGATACCACGTTCAGACGACGTTGCTACCACGTTCAGACAACGTTGCTACCACATTCAGACGACATTGCTACCACGTTCAGACGATGTTGCAACCACGTTCAGACAACGTTACTACCACATTCAGACAACGTTGCTACCACATTCAGACGACGTTGCTACCACATTCAGACGACGTTGCTACCACGTTCAGACAACGTTGCTACCACGTTCAGACAACGTTGTTACCACATTCAGACGACGTTGCTGACACGTTCAGACAACGTTGCTACCACATTACTCTTGAGGTCTCTTGTCATGCTAGCACAAACAATCAATGACTTCCTCCTGTCCCCCCTGTCCTCCTCCCCCCTGTCCCCCTATCCACCTCCCCCTGTCCCCCGTCCCCCTCCCCCCTGTCCCCCTCCCCCCTGTCCTCCTGTCCCCCTCCCCCCTGTCCTCCTGTCCCCCTCCCCCCTGTCCTCTCCTCCCTCTCGTTGCCTGTAGCCTGATCTAGGTAGTAAATACACAGCCTGGTCCTCAGTGAGCACACTGATACAGAAAGACTTGGTCCTGAAGACACACAACCCCGCCAGGTAAACCACAAGATGATCACCTCTTCTTTTTAAAACTCTCCATGTTCTTTCTACCTCGTTTGTTCCTCTTCATCTGGCACTTTGTATGTTACCCTGTAGTGATCTCTGTCCCTCATCCCCCTCTCCTAGGTATTCTCTGACTGAGCTTTGTCTGGTATCCTGTAGTGATCTCTTTCAGTCTCTCTCTCTGTCCTAGGTATTCTCTGACTGAGCTTTGTCTGGTATCCTGTAGTGATCTCTTTCCGTCTCTCTCTCTGTCCTAGGTATTCTCTGACTGAGCTTTGTCTGGTATCCTGTAGTGATCTCTTTCAGTCTCTCTCTCTGTCCTAGGTATTCTCTGACTGAGCTTTGTCTGGTACCCTGTAGTGATCTCTTTCCGTCTCTCTCTCTGTCCTAGGTATTCTCTGACTGAGCTGGGTTTGGCCCTGGCAGAGAGACTAGAAGACGGAGAGAGAGAACAAGAAGAGGACAGGAGGAGGGATGTGAGGGAAGAAGAGGAGGGAAGTTGGCCTGGCGTTGACCTTACTGCCGAGGAAGATGAGAGAAAGAAGAGAACAGAGTGAGTGAACGAGAGACACAAATGATGTTTTATCATTGGTGTTTTGATGGTTTTGTTTGATAATTGTAGTAATGTATTTGACTAAGATTAGTTTCTCTATTTCTCTCGGCCTGTGGTAGGCCCATAGCGGGGCCTGACCCGGCAGCCTATGTTGCCCAGAGAGGGAGTGAGGTGCCTGGGGTACACTCTTCAGAAAAGCCCCAGGCTGCAGAGACAAAGACCAGGCCGGCTGGAGGCTGTCTGTACCCAGGCAGTTATGACATTGTGCTATGTGTGGACTTCATTGAGACTACTGGGTAAGAGCTCTGTCTGTCTGTCTGTCTGTCTGTCTGTCTGTCTGTCTGTCTGTCTGTCTGTCTGTCTGTCTGTCTGTCTGTCTGTCTGTCTGTCTGTCTGTCTGTCTGTCTGTCTGTCTGTCTGTCTGTCTGTCTGTCTGTCTGTCTGTCTGTCTGTCTGTCTGTCTGTCTGTCTGTCTGTCTGTCTGTCTGTTCTGTCTGTCTGTCTGTCTGTCTGTCTGTTCTGTCTGTCTGTCTGTGTCTGTCTGTCTGTCTGTCTGTCTGTCTGTCTGTCTGTCGGTCTGTCTGTCTGTCTGTCTGTCTGTCTGTCTGTCTGTCTGTCTGTCTGGTCTGTCTGTCTGTCTGCTGTCTGTCTGTCTGTCTGTCTGTCTGTCTGTCTGTCTGTCTGTCTGTCTGTCTGTCTGTCTGTCTGTCTGTCTGTCTGTCGTCTGTCTGTCTGTCTGTCTGTCTGTCTGTCTGTCTGTCTGTCTTTCTTTCTTTCTTTCTTTCTTTCTTGAGGTTTCTGTGTAGACACAACATGTATGTGCGCTTAGGTGGTGGGGGGGGAAAACTCTGTAGTTACATATCGGGATATTATTTTTGGACTATATATCATATTATTTTTGCGATAGTTGGCAGTACCTGCACCAAATGTCCAGTATTTTTCCTTCATAGTTCTCCATCTTTTTAAAATAGGGAGACAATTTAGTTTTCAGGCCTTTTGATCAGTCATGGAAACACAACTAATCATGAGAATCACAATGCAGATAGAATCATAATGCAAATAGAATCATAATGCAGATAGAATCATGAAAGTCACAATGCAGATAGAATCATAATGCAGATAGAATCATGAAAGTCACAATGCAGATAGAATCACAATGCAGATAGAGTCATGAGAATCACAATGCATCTAGAACCACGAGAATCACAATGCATCTAGAACCACGAGAATCACAATGCATCTAGAATCACGAGAATCACAATGCAGATAGAATCACGAGAATCACAATGCAGACAGAATCACGAGAATCACAAGCAGATAGAATCACGAGAATCACAAGCAGATAGAATCACGAGAATCACAAGCAGATAGAATCACGAGAATCACAAGCAGATAGAATCACGAGAATCACAATGCAGATAGAATCACGAGAATCACAATGCAGATAGAATCACAATGCGTGTAGAATCACAATGCGTGTAGAATCACAATGCGTGTAGAATCACGAGAATCACAATGCAGATAGAATCACGAGAATCACAATGCAGATAGAATCACGAGAATCACAATGCAGATAGAATCACAATGCAGATAGAATCACAATGAGTGTAGAATCATGAGAATCACAATGCGTGTCAGCACCTAATTGTCATGATAATATGTTATCGTGAGATCCTTGGTAATTCCCAGCCCTAGTGTGTGTTAATGCGTGGTGTGTGGTGTGTGTGTGTGTGTGTGTGTGTGTGTAGGGGCAGCACGGCCTGTAAGCAGGAGCTGGTGAAGGAGCTGCAGAGGAACGGCGTAACCTTTGACGTCAGGAAGTTAAACGTAGGTGACTTCCTGTGGGTGGCCAAGGAGAGGGTCGCTCCCGTGTCAGGTAACACTGAGCTCGTCTGTTTCCCCCTGGTTACTAAAAGTCTGTTTCCCCCTGGGTACTAAAAGTCTGTTTCCCCTGGTTCCCCTGGTTACTAAAAGTGAGGGCGTTATTAATGTCAATAGTAGACGCTCTCTCCCTTTCTCCCCCATCGCTCTCTCCCCCTCTCCCCATCGCTCTCTCCCCCATCGCTCTCTCGCTCTCTCCCTCTCTCCTCCATCGCTCTCTCCCTCTCTCTCTTTCTCTCTCTTTCTCTCCCATCGCTCTCTCTTTCTCTCCCATCGCTCTCTCTTTCTCTCTCTTTCTCTCCCATCGCTCTCTCTTTCTCTCCCATCGCTCTCTCTTTCTCTCCCATCGCTCTCTCCCATCGCTCTCTCTTTCTCTCCCATCGCTCTCTCTTTCTCTCCCATCGCTCTCTCCCATCGCTCTCTCCCTCTCTCTCCCATCGCTCTCTCCCTCTCTCTCCCATCGCTCTCTCCCTCTCTCTCCCATCGCTCTCTCCCATCGCTCTCTCCCATCGCTCTCTCCCATCGCTCTCTCCCGCTCTCTCCCTCTCTCTCCCATCGCTCTCTCCCATCGCTCTCCCATCGCTCTCTCCCATCGCTCTCTCCCTCTCTCTCCCATCGCTCTCTCCCATCGCTCTCTCCCGCTCTCTCCCATCGCTCTCTCCCTCTCTCTCCCATCGCTCTCTCCCATCGCTCTCTCCCATCGCTCTCTCCCATCGCTCTCTCCCATCGCTCTCTCCCATCGCTCTCTCCCTCTCTCTCCCATCGCTCTCTCCCATCGCTCTCTCCCTCTCTCTCCCATCGCTCTCTCCCTCTCTCCCATCGCTCTCTCCCTCTCTCCCATCGCTCTCTCCCTCTCTCCCATCGCTCTCTCCCCCTCTCTCCCATCGCTCTCTCCCCCTCTCTCCCATCGCTCTCTCCCTCTCTCTCCCATCGCTCTCTCCCTCTCTCTCCCATCGCTCTCTCCCCTCTCTCTCCCATCGCTCTCTCCCTCTCTCTCCCATCGCTCTCTCCCTCTCTCTCCCATCGCTCTCTCCCTCTCTCTCCCATCGCTCTCTCCCTCTCTCTCCCATCGCTCTCTCCCTCTCTCTCCCTCTCTCTCCCATCGCTCTCTCTCTCCCATCGCTCTCTCTCTCCCATCGCTCTCTCTCTCCCATCGCTCTCTCCCTCTCTCTCCCATCGCTCTCTCTCCCTTTCTCTCATTCCCTCCCCCTCCAGGTCAGTTGCGTGCCCCTCCAAGTAGGGAGCTGGTCCTTGATTACATCATCGAGAGGAAGAGGATGGACGACTTGTGTGGTAGCATCATCGACGGACGATTCAGGGAACAGAAGGTGTGTGTGTGTGTGAGCGCAGGATTCATCAACATGAATTAGTTTTCATACATTTCATCCTCTCCATCTCCTCTCCATCTCCTCTCCATCTCCTCTCCATCTCCTCTCCATCTCTCTCAGTTCCGTCTGAAGAGGTGTGGTCTACAGAAGCCCATCTACCTGGTGGAGGAGTGTGGTTCTGCTGCTGCTCACCTGAGTTTACCTGAGACCACGCTACAGCAGGCTATAGTTAATACACAGGTACACCTGAGACCACGCTACAGCAGGCTATAGTCAATACACAGGTACACCTGAGACCCCCCCTACAGCAGGCTATAGTTAATACACAGGTACACCTGAGACCACGCTACAGCAGGCTATAGTTAATACACAGGTACACCTGAGACCACGCTACAGCAGGCTATAGTCAATACACAGGTACACCTGAGACCCCCCCTACAGCAGGCTATAGTTAATACACAGGTACACCTGAGACCACGCTACAGCAGGCTATAGTTAATACACAGGTACACCTGAGACCACGCTACAGCAGGCTATAGTTAATACACAGGTACACCTGAGACCACGCTACAGCAGGCTATAGTTAATACACAGGTACACCTGAGACCACGCTACAGCAGGCTATAGTCAATACACAGGTACACCTGAGACCACCCTACAGCAGACTATAGTTAAAACAACCTGAGACCCCCCCCCTACAGCAGACTATAGTTAATACAACCTGAGACCCCCCCCTACAGCAGACTATAGTTAATACAACCTGAGACCCCCCCCTACAGCAGACTATAGTTAATACAACCTGAGACCCCCCCCCCTACAACAGACTATAGTTAATACAACCTTAGACCCCCCCCTACAGCAGACTATAGTTAATACAACCTTAGACCCCCCCCCTACAGCAGACTATAGTTAATACAACCTGAGACCCCCCCCCTACAGCAGACTATAGTTAATACAACCTGAGACCCCCCCCTACAGCAGACTATAGTTAATACAACCTGAGATCCCCCCCTTACAGCAGACTATAGTTAATACAACCTGAGACCCCCCCCCCTACAGCAGACTATAGTTAATACAACCTGAGACCCCCCCCCCTACAGCAGACTATAGTTAATACAACCTGAGACCCCCCCCCCCCCCCCCCCCCACAGCAGACTATAGTTAATACAACCTGAGACTCCCCCCTTACAGCAGACTATAGTTAAAACAACCTGAGACCCCCCCCTACAGCAGACTATAGTTAATACAACCTGAGATCCCCCCCATACAGCAGACTATAGTTAATACAACCTGAGACCCCCCCCCCCTACAGCAGACTATAGTTAATACAACCTGAGACCCCCCCCCCTACAGCAGACTATAGTTAATACAACCTGAGACCCCCCCCCCCCCTACAATGTTTTGTGACTCCCGGCCCTGTTTTGTGACTCCCGGCCCTGTTTTGTGACTCCCGGCCCTGTTTTGTGACTCCCGGCCCTGTTTTGTGACTCCCGGCCCTGTTTTGTGACTCCCTGCCCTGTTTTGTGACTCCCTGCCCTGTTTTGTGACTCCCTGCCCTGTTTCGTGACTCCCGGCCCTGTTTCGTGACTATTGGCTATAACTTACCTTTCCAACTCTGTCAGGTGGTAGATGGCTTCTTTGTGAAGAGAGTCCAGGACGTGAAGGAGTCTGTCGCCTACCTCACTGTCATGACCCGGTACCTCTCCAAGCTATACCAGGTAACTATACACACACACACACACACACACACACTTGACCAGATGCCTGACCATGGCACTTCTGAAAGCCTATAGCCTGAGGGATTTGCACAATAATTTTTCAGTTTTAATTTCGGGAATTGATAAGGTGCAACGTAAAAAATTACAATCACCCGACCTCAACCCAATTGAGATTGTTTGGGATGATTTGGACCACAGAGTGAAGGAAAAGCAGCCAACAAGTGCTCAGCATATGTTGGAACTCCTTCAAGACTTTTAGAAAAGCATTCCAGGTGAAGCTGGTTGAGAGAATGCCAACAGTGTGCAAAGCTGTCATCAAGGCAAAGGGTGGCAACTTTGAAGAATCTAAAATATATTTTCATTTTAATTAACACTTTTTTTGGTTACAACATGATTCCATATGTTATTTTATAGTTTTTATGTCTTCACTATTTTTCACAATGTAGAAAATAGGAAAAATAAAGAAAAACCCTTGAATGAGTAGGTGTTCTATAACTTTTGGCTGGTGCTGTACACAAACACACAACTGACCAGATACATCACCAAGCTATACCAGGTCATGATACTGCTGTTTAGGATTCTATATTATTTTGAATAGAATTAACATTTAAAACTAAAAAGGTAACTACAGTATTCAGCATTTGACTCTAGCCACATACTGAATAGAATGATAATATAGTGGTAATATAGTGGTAATGTAATCTAGTGGTAATGTAGTGGTAATGTAATGTAGTGGTAATGTAATCTAGTGGTAATCTAGTGGTAATGTAATATAGTGGTAATGCAAATGTAATATAGTGGTAATGCTAATGTAATATAGTGGTAATGCTAATGTAATATAGTGGTAATGCTAATGTAATATAGTGGTAATGTAATATATTGGTAATATAGTGGTACTGGTAATGTAATATAATGGTAATGTAATATATTGGTAATATAGTGGTACTGGTGATGCAATATAGTGGTAATGTAATATGGTGGCAATGGTAATGTTATATAGCGGTAATGTAATATTGTGGTAGTGGTAATGTAATATAGTGGTAGTGGAAATGTATTATAGTGGTAATGAAATATAATGTAGTGGTAATGGTAATGTAACATAGTGGTAATGTAATATAGTCGTAATGTAATGTAGTGGTAATGTTGTGTAATACAGAGGTAATGGTAATGTAATATAGTGGTAATGTAATATAGTGGAAATGGTCATGTGCTGTAGTGGTATTGTAATATAGTGGTAATGCAATATATTGGTAGTGTAATATAGAGGTGATGGTAATGCAATATAGTGGTAATGTAGTGATAAAGGTAATGTAATACAGTGGTAATGTAATGTAATACAGTGCTACTGTAATGGCGAGGTAATGTAATGGTAATGTAGATGTAATATAGTGATAATGCAGCAGTAATATAATGGTGATATAATGGTAATGTAATAGTGGAAATGTAATGCAATAGAGGCAAGGTAGAGGTAATGTAGCGCTAATGTAATATGACGACAACGCAGTTGTGATATGGTGGTAATGCAGTGGTAATATAATGGTAATGTAGCTGTATATGGCGGTAATGTAATATAGTGGTAATGACAAGGTAATGCAGCTGTAATATAGTGATAATGTTGCGGTCATATAACGGTGATACAATGGTAAATGCAGCGGTTATATAGTGGCAATGTAGTGGTGATATATAGGTAATGTAATGGTAATGTAGCTGTAATATAGTGATAATGCAGCTAATATACCGGTGATATAGCGGTAATATAATGGTAATGCAGCGGTTATATAGTGGTGATATAGAGGCAATATAATGGTAATGCAGCGGTTATATAGTGGTAATGTAGAGGTAATGTAATGGTAATGCAGCTGTAATATAGTGGTGATATAATGGTAAATGCAGCGGTTATATAGTGGTAATGTAGTGATTATATAGTGGTGATATAGTGGTAATATAATGGTAAATGCAGCGGTTATATAGTGGTAATGTAGCTGTAATATAGTGATAATGCAGCTGTAATATACTGGTGATATAGTGGTAATGTAGTGGGAATATAGTGGTAATGTAGTGATTATATAGTGGTGATATAATGGTAATATAGTGGTGATGTAGTGGTGGTATAGAGGTAATGTAGTGTTGATATAGTGGTAATGCAGTGGTCATATAGAGGTAATGTTATATAGAGGTAATGTAATGGTAATGCAGTGGTGAGATAATGGTAATATAACGGTAATTCAGTGGTGATATAGAGGTAATGTATAACAGAGGTAATGTAATGGTAATGCAGCAGTAATATAATGGTAAATGCCAACTCTGGTGTTCTTCCCATGTGTTCATATATCTCATTATTCATCAAGAGGTTTTCAATGGTTTTCATTTAATTGTTTCCTGATTTTAGAACCGTACGTTGGTCTGTCGCTCCAGGGAGCTAGAGGGGGATGGACAGAACGAGGAAGAGTGTGGAGGGAGGGAGAGAGAGGACCCCTCCTGTTCTCTCATCTCCTTCGCAGAGTTCAACCAAGGAGCTGTCAAGAACAAGGTGTTTGTTGATCCTCTCTGTCTCTACAGTGAGAGGTGTTTGTTCTGTCTCTACAGTGAGAGGTGTTTGTTAATCCTCTCTGTCTCTACAGTGAGAGGTGTTTGTTAGTCCTCTCTGTCTCTACAGTGAGAGGTGTTTGTTAGTCCTCTCTGTCTCTACAGTGAGAGGTGTTTGTTAGTCCTCTCTGTCTCTACAGTGAGAGGTGTTTGTTAGTCCTCTCTGTCTCTACAGTGAGAGGTGTTTGTTAATCCTCTGTCTCTACAGTGAGAGGTGTTAATCCTCTCTGTCTCTACAGTGAGAGGTGTTAATCCTCTCTGTCTCTACAGTGAGAGGTGTTAATCCTCTCTCTCTACAGTGAGAGGTGTTAATCCTCCCTGTCTCTCTACAGTGAGAGGTGTTAATCCTCCCTGTCTCTCTACAGTGAGAGGTGTTAATCCTCCCTGTCTCTCTACAGTGAAAGGTGTTAATCCTCCCTGTCTCTCTACAGTGAGAGGTGTTAATCCTCCCTGTCTCTCTACAGTGAGAGGTGTTAATCCTCCCTGTCTCTCTACAGTGAGAGGTATTACTCCTCTCTGTCTCTACAGTGAGAGGTATTACTCCTCTCTGTCTCTACAGTGAGAGGTGTTAATCCTCTCTGTCTCTACAGTGAGAGGTGTTAATCCTCTCTGTCTCTACAGTGAAAGGTGTTAATCCTCCCTGTCTCTCTACAGTGAGAGGTGTTTGTTAATCCTCTCTGTCTCTACAGTGAGAGGTGTTAGTCCTCTCTGTCTCTCTACAGTGAGAGGTTTTAATCCTCTCTGTCTCTACAGTGAGAGGTGTTAATCCTCTCTGTCTCTACAGTGAAAGGTGTTAATCCTCCCTGTCTCTCTATAGTGAGAGGTATTACTCCTCTCTGTCTCTACAGTGAGAGGTGTTACTCCTCTCTGTACTCTACAGTGAGAGGTGTTAATCCTCTCTGTCTCTACAGTGAGAGGTGTTAATCCTCTCTGTCTCTACAGTGAGAGGTGTTAATCCTCCCTGTCTCTCTACAGTGAGAGGTGTTAATCCTCTCTGTCTCTACAGTGAGAGGTGTTTGTTAACCCTCTCCCTGTCTCTCTACAGTGTCAGACAGTGAGAGAGGTGTTTGCCAGACAGCTGATGCAGATCTCTGGACTCTCTGGTGATAAGGCTGTTGCTATACTAGAGCACTACAGTACTCTACACAGGTACCCCCCCCCCCCACACACACACACACACACACACACACACACAAAGCTGACCGCTTGGCTTTTCAATTCAAGGGTCTTTATTGTCATGGGAAACATGTTAACATTGCCAAAGCAAGTGAGGTAGATAATAAAGCATAAATATGGGTTGTATTTACAATGTGGGTTGTATTTACAATGTGGGTTGTATTTACAATGTGGGTTGTATTTACAATGTGGGTTGTATTGTATTTACAATGTGGGTTGTATTTACAATGGTGTTTGTTCTTCACTGGTTGCCCTTTTCTTGTGGCAACAGGTCACACATCTTGCTGCTGTGATGCACACTGTGGTACTTCACACTGTGGATATGGGAGTTTATCAAAATTGGATTTGTGGATCTGTGTAATCTGAGGGAAATATGTGTCTCTTATATGGTCATACATTGGGCAGGAGGTTAGGAAGTGCAGCTCAGTTTCCACCTCATTTTGTGGGCAGTGAGCACATAGCCTGTCTTCTCTTGAGAGCCGTGTCTCCCTACGGCGGCCTTTCTCAATAGCAAGGCAATGCTCACTGAGTCTGTACATAGTCAAAGCTTTCCTTAATTTTGGGTCAGTCACAGTGGTCAGGTATTCTGCCGCTGTGTACTCTCTGTGTAGGGCCAAATAGCATTCTAGTTTGCTCAGTTTTTTTGTTAATTATTTCCAATGTGTCCAGTAATTTATCTTTTTGTTTTCTCATGATTGTGCTGATTGTGCTGCTGTCCTGGGGCTCTGTAGGGTGTGTTTGTGTTTGTGAACAGAGCCCCAGGACCAGCTTGCTTAGGGGACTCTTCTCCAGGTTCATCTCTCTGTAGGTGATGGCTTTGTTGTGGAAGGTTTGGGAATCGCTCCCTTTTAAGGTGGTTATAGAATTTAATGGCTCTTTTCTGGATTTTGATAATTAGTGGGTATCGGCCTAATTCTGCTCTGCATGCATTATTTGGTGTTCTACGTTGTACACGGAGGATAGTTTTGCAGAATTCTGCATGACTAATTCTTGGTTGGTGAGCGGACCCTAGACCTCACAACCTCACAACCATAAAGGGCAATGGGCTCTATGACTGATTCAAGTATTTTTAGCCAGATCCTAATTGGTATGGCAAATGTTATGTTCCTTTTGATGGCATAGAAGGCCCTTCTTGTTCACAGCTTTGTGGAAGTTACCTGTGGCACTGATGTTTAGGCCGAGGTATGTATAGTTTTTTGTGTGCTCTAGGCAATGGTGTTAGGGTTAGTTCCTTACGTCTTTTGTTGTCAATCATTGGTTCATTGGTGAAATTAACATTATGACAATTATCTTTAATTAAATCATTGAAAAACTTTTATTAATGCAATTGCAGACAGAAGTTGACAATCAGGAACAGGAACATAGCACGTTTCTGAGTAAGTTCTGCCCCCCCAACAAAAGGTCTTTATTAGTTTGTTTTATGAAACCAAAGTCCCGCCTCCGTGATGTCACTGACTTACATCATTACCTTTTTCATCCTGAGACCAAAACCCTGCATCCATGGCTATACAAACATAGAGTTTATCTAAAAGCTTGGAAATAAATGTCCCCCAATAAATGTCCCCTTCCCCAAAGAGGTTAACCACTAGGCACTAGGCACTAGGCAGGGTAGCCTAGTGGTTAGAGCGTTGGGCTAGTAACCGGAAGGTTGCAAGTTCAAATCCCCGAGCTGACACGGTAAAAATCTGTCGTTCTGCCCCTGAACAGGCAGTTAACCCACTCTTCCTAGGCCGTCATTGAAAATAAGAATTTGTTCTTAACTGATTTGCCTGGTTAAATAAAGGTAAAATAAAATTTAAAAAAAGTTGTCATTGAAAATAAGAATTGAAAATAATCTCCTACACGCCCCTGCAGAGTTCTGTCTCAGTCACACATTGAGTGAATGAGAAAACAGCTGTGGTACCATTCTAAAACCATATAATGAAAATATATATTGTTAATCTGTAGTCTAGGACCCTATAAATGTAAGGAGCTTCTATTAATATAAGAATAATCAATTATTCTAATACATCAAACATTTGTACAGCCACAAATCATGACCCCTAGGTGAATTCTGACATATATGTATAGTTTTTTGTGTGCTCTAGGGCAACGGTGTCTAGGTGGAATTTGTATTTGTGATCCTGGTGACTGGACCTTTCTTGGAACACCATTATTTTGGTCTTACTGAGATTTACTGTCAGGGCCCAGGTATGATATAATCTGTGCAGAAGATCTAGGTGCTGCTGTCGGCCCTCCTTGGTTGGGGACAGAAGCACCAGATCATCAGCAAACAGACATTTGACTTGAGATTCTAGTACGGTGAGCCCAGGTGCTACAGACTGTTCTAGTGCCCTCACCAATTTGTTGATATATATGTTGAAGAGGGTGGGGCTTAAGGTGCATCCCTGTCTCACCCCATGGCCCTGTGGAAAGAAATGTGTTTTCCCTATTTTAACTGCACACTTGCTGTTTGTTTTACATGGATTTTTATAATGTCCTATGTTTTTCCCCCAACACCACTTTCCACCAATTTGTATAAAAGACCCTCATGTGAAATTGAGTCAACAAAGCATGAGAAGACTTTGCCTTTGTTTTGGTTGGTTTGTTTGTCAATTAAAGTGTGCAGGGTGAATACGTGGTCTGTCGTACGATGATTTGGTAAAAAGCTTCTCTCTCGGTCGGTCTCTCTCGGTCTCTCTCTCTGTGTCGATCTTTGGCTCTCTCTGATTGATTAGTTGATTGACAAGGTCATTGATTGATCAGATAGTTGATTGATTGACTCTGCCTGCTGGCTCTGGAAGCACCATTTTTGTCACAAAAAGTGCACTTCTTTTGACCAGAGTCCTATGAGGGAATAGGGTGCAATTTGGGGCGCACATTAAAGCTGAGTATGTCGTCTCTCAGGCAAAGATGATTAATTGACCCATAGTTTCACCTCCAGTCACTGACCCATAATTCCCCCTCTAGTCACTGACCCATAGTTCCCCCTCTAGTCACTGACCCATAGTTCCCCCTCTAGTCACTGACCCATAGTTCCCCCTCTAGTCACTGACCCATAGTTCCCCCTCTAGTCACTGACCCATAGTTCCCCCTCTAGTCACTGACCCATAGTTCCCCCTCTAGTCACTGACCCATAGTTTCCCCTCTAGTCACTGACCCATAGTTTCCCCTCTAGTCACTGACCCATAGTTTCCCCTCTAGTCACTGACCCATAGTTCCCCCTCCAGTCACTGACCCATAGTTTCCCCTCTAGTCACTGACCCATAGTTTCTCCTCTAGTCACTGACCCATAGTTTCCCCTCTAGTCACTGACCCATAGTTTCCCCTCTAGTCACTGACCCATAGTTTCCCCTCTAGTCACTGACCCATAGTTTCCCCTCTAGTCACTGACCCATAGTTCCCACTCTAGTCACTGACCCATAGTTTCCCCTCCAGTCACTGACCCATAGTTTCCCCTCCAGTCACTGACCCATAATTTTTCCTCCAGTCATGCAGTTAGGGGTCAGAGGGCACCCTATTCCCTACATAGTGCACTAGAGCCCTATGGGTCCTGGTCAAAAGTAGTGAAGTATAGAGCTCTTTTTAGGTTGTTTCTTTCTAGAAGCATTTGTCTTGTCTAGAAGTTAGAGGGCTGGTCTCTCCGTTGACGTAGGTGAGAGAGGGCTGGTCTCTCCGTTGACGTAGGTGAGAGGGGGCTGGTCTCTCCGTTGACGTAGGTGAGATGGGGCTGGTCTCTGACATAGGTGAGAGAGGGCTGGTCTCTCCGTTGACGTAGGTGAGAGGGGGCTGGTCTCTCCATTGACGTAGGTGAGAGGGGGCTGGTCTCTCCGTTGACGTAGGTGAGAGGGGGCTGGTCTCTGACATAGGTGAGAGAGGGCTGGTCTCTCCGTTGACGTAGGTGAGAGAGGGCTGGTCTCTCCGTTGACGTAGGTGAGATGGTCTCTGACATAGGTGAGAGAGGGCTGGTCTCTCCGTTGAGGTAGGTGAGATGGGGCTGGTCTCTGACGTAGGTGAGAGAGGGCTGGTCTCCGTTGAGGTAGGTGAGAGGGGGCTGGTCTCTCCGTTGGGGTAGGTGAGAGAGGGCTGGTCTCTCCGTTGAGGTAGGTGAGAGGGGGCTGGTCTCTCCGTTGAGGTAGGTGAGAGGGGGCTGGTCTCTCCGTTGACGTAGGTGAGAGGGGGCTGGTCTCTGACGTAGGTGAGAGAGGGCTGGTCTCTCCGTTGAGGTAGGTGAGAGGGGGCTGGTCTCTGACGTAGGTGAGAGGGGGCTGGTCTCTCCGTTGACGTAGGTGAGAGGGGGCTGGTCTCTCCGTTGAGGTAGGTGAGAGGGGGCTGGTCTCTCCGTTGAGGTAGGTGAGAGGGGGCTGGTCTCTCCGTTGAGGTAGGTGAGAGGGAGCTGGTCTCTCCGTTGAGGTAGGTGAGAGAGGGCTGGTCTCTCCGTTGACGTAGGTGAGAGGGGGCTGGTCTCTCCGTTGACGTAGGTGAGATGGTCTCTGACATAGGTGAGAGAGGGCTGGTCTCTCCGTTGAGGTAGGTGAGATGGGGCTGGTCTCTGACGTAGGTGAGAGAGGGCTGGTCTCTCCGTTGAGGTAGGTGAGAGGGGGCTGGTCTCTCCGTTGGGGTAGGTGAGAGAGGGCTGGTCTCTCCGTTGAGGTAGGTGAGAGGGGGCTGGTCTCTCCGTTGAGGTAGGTGAGAGGGGGCTGGTCTCTCCGTTGACGTAGGTGAGAGGGGGCTGGTCTCTGACGTAGGTGAGAGAGGGCTGGTCTCTCCGTTGAGGTAGGTGAGAGGGGGCTGGTCTCTGACGTAGGTGAGAGGGGGCTGGTCTCTCCGTTGACGTAGGTGAGAGGGGGCTGGTCTCTCCGTTGAGGTAGGTGAGAGGGGGCTGGTCTCTGACGTAGGTGAGAGGGGGCTGGTCTCTCCGTTGACGTAGGTGAGAGGGGGCTGGTCTCTCCGTTGAGGTAGGTGAGAGGGGGCTGGTCTCTCCGTTGAGGTAGGTGAGAGGGGGCTGGTCTCTCCGTTGAGGTAGGTGAGAGGGGGCTGGTCTCTCCGTTGAGGTAGGTGAGAGGGGGCTGGTCTCTCCGTTGAGGCAGGTGAGAGGGGGCTGGTCTCTCCGTTGAGGCAGGTGAGAGGGGGCTGGTCTCTCCGTTGAGGTAGGTGAGAGGGGGCTGGTCTCCGTTGAGGTAGGTGAGAGGGGGCTGGTCTCTCCGTTGAGGTAGGTGAGAGGGGGCTGGTCTCTCCGTTGAGGTAGGTGAGAGGGGGCTGGTCTCTCCGTTGAGGTAGGTGAGAGGGGGCTGGTCTCTCCGTTGAGGTAGGTGAGAGGGGGCTGGTCTCTCCGTTGAGGTAGGTGAGAGGGGGCTGGTCTCTCCGTTGAGGTAGGTGAGAGGGGGCTGGTCTCTCCGTTGAGGTAGGTGAGAGGGGGCTGGTCTCTCCGTTGAGGTAGGTGAGAGGGGGCTGGTCTCTCCGTTGAGGTAGGTGAGAGGGGGCTGGTCTCTCCGTTGAGGTAGGTGAGAGGGGGCTGGTCTCTCCGTTGAGGTAGGTGAGAGGGGGCTGGTCTCTCCGTTGAGGTAGGTGAGAGGGGGCTGGTCTCTCCGTTGAGGTAGGTGAGAGGGGGCTGGTCTCTCCGTTGGGGTAGGTGAGAGGGGGCTGGTCTCTCCGTTGGGGTAGGTGAGAGGGGGCTGGTCTCTCCGTTGGGGTAGGTGAGAGGGGGCTGGTCTCTCCGTTGGGGTAGGTGAGAGGGGGCTGGTCTCTCCGTTGGGGTAGGTGAGAGGGGGCTGGTCTCTCCGTTGGGGTAGGTGAGAGGGGGCTGGTCTCTCCGTTGGGGTAGGTGAGAGGGGGCTGGTCTCTCCGTTGGGGTAGGTGAGAGGGGGCTGGTCTCTCCGTTGGGGTAGGTGAGAGGGGGCTGGTCTCTCCGTTGGGGTAGGTGAGAGGGGGCTGGTCTCTCCGTTGGGGTAGGTGAGAGGGGGCTGGTCTCTGACGTAGAGGGGGCTGACTACTTTCAATGTTTGATTTATTTCACCTTTATTTAACCAGGTTGGCCAGGTGAGAACACCTTTATTTAACCAGGTTGGCCAGGTGAGAACACCTTTATTTAACCAGGTAGGCCAGTTGAGAACAAGTTCTCATTTACAACTGATACCTGGCCAAGATAAAGCAAAGCAGTGCGACAAAAACAACAACAGAGTTACACATGGAGTAAACAAACATACAGTCAATAACACAATAAAGTCTATATACAGTGTGTGTAAATGAGGTAGGATAAGAGAGGTAAGGCAATAAATCTGCCGTAGTGGCAAAATAGTTACAATTTAGCAATTAAACACTGGAATGGTAGATGTGCAGAAGATGGATGTGCAGGTAGAGATACTGGGGTGAAAAGGAGCAAAAAATAAATAACAATTTGGGGATGAGGTAGTTGGATGGGCTATTTACAGATGGGCTATACTTGTGTTCTTGTTGACTAGAGATGGCATACCAGCAAGTCCTTTATCTCTCTCCTTTCATCTCTCTCTCTCCTCTCGCTCTCATCTCTCTCTCCTCTCATCCCTCCAGTCTGTTGAAAGCGTATGAGCAGTGCCCCAGCGACACAGAAAGAGAGAAACTACTCTCCTCCATCCGATATGGAAAACTGAAAAGGTGAGAAGGTATGAAAAGAACGGCAGACGTTGATTTAATGGACTGCTTATTGTTGGTTCTGTTTGCATTTCAGGAACTTGGGGCCAGCTTTGAGTCGCACAGTTTACCAGCTCTACTGTACGAAAGGAGCACTGTCATAGACACACACACTCTCGCTCACACTCACACACCACAACACACACACCACAACACACCTCTACAATGTAGTGTTTAAGTCATTCCATGCCAATGTAAACCTATATGTAAATGCTGCTATTGTTGTGATTTTTCTACTATTTTCAAGTCAAGTGCGGCAGCAGGTAGCCTAGTGGTTAGAGCAGGTAGCCTAGTGGTTAGAGCAGGTAGCCTAGTGGTTAGAGCAGGTAGCCTAGTGGTTAGAGCAGGTAGCCTAGTGGTTAGAGCAGGTAGCCTAGTGGTTAGAGGAAGGTAGCCTAGTGGTTAGAGGCAGGTAGCCTAGTGGTTAGAGGCAGGTAGCCTAGTGGTTAGAGGCAGGTAGCCTAGTGGTTAGAGGCAGGTAGCCTAGTGGTTAGAGGCAGGTAGCCTAGTGGTTAGAGGCAGGTAGCCTAGTGGTTAGAGGCAGGTAGCCTAGTGGTTAGAGGCAGGTAGCCTAGTGGTTAGAGGCAGGTAGCCTAGTGGTTAGAGGCAGGTAGCCTAGTGGTTAGAGGCAGGTAGCCTAGTGGTTAGAGGCAGGTAGCCTAGTGGTTAGAGGCAGGTAGCCTAGTGGTTAGAGGCAGGTAGCCTAGTGGTTAGAGGCAGGTAGCCTAGTGGTTAGAGCGTTGGACTAGTAACCGAAAGGTTGAGTGATCGAATCCCTGAGCTGACAAGGTACAAATCTGTGGTTCTGCCCCTGAACAAGGCAGTTAACCCACTGTTCCTAGGCTGTCATTGAAAATAAGAATTTGTTCTTAACTGACTTGCCTGGTTAAATAAAGGTAAAATAAAGTATTATTTTTAAAAGTTCCAGAAATTATGTTTAAGAATGAATTAAAGTCTTGGAAGAGGAGGAGATGGGTCCAGTCAGTGCTGATGAAGAGGAGGAGATGGGTTCAGTCAGTGCTGATGAAGAGGGGACTGGTTCAGTCAGTGCTGATGAAGAGGAGGAGGAGACGGGTTCAGTCGGTGCTGATGAAGAGGAGACGGGTTCAGTCGGTGCTGATGAAGAGGAGACGGGTTCAGTCAGTGCTGATGAAGAGGAGGAGATGGGTTCAGTCAGTGCTGAGGAAGAGGAGGAGATGGGTTCAGTCAGTGCTGAGGAAGAGGAGGAGATGGGTTCAGTCAGTGCTGATGAAGAGGAGGAGATGGGTTCAGTCAGTGCTGATGAAGAGGAGGAGATGGGTTCAGTCAGTGCTGATGAAGAGGAGGAGATGGGTTCAGTCAGTGCTGATGAAGAGGAGGAGACGGGTTCAGTCGGTGCTGATGAAGAGGAGGAGATGGGTTCAGTCGGTGCTGATGAAGAGGAGGAGATGGGTTCAGTCAGTGCTGATGAAGAGGAGGAGATGGGTTCAGTCAGTGCTGATGAAGAGGAGGAGATGGGTTCAGTCAGTGCTGATGAAGAGGGGACTGGTTCAGTCGGTGCTGATGAAGAGGAGGAGATGGGTCCAGTCAGTGCTGATGAAGAGGAGGAGATGGGTTCAGTCAGTGCTGATGAAGAGGAGATGGGTTCAGTCAGTGCTGATGAAGAGGGGACTGGTTCAGTCAGTGCTGATGAAGAGGAGGAGGAGACGGGTTCAGTCGGTGCTGATGAAGAGGAGACGGGTTCAGTCGGTGCTGATGAAGAGGAGATGGGTTCAGTCAGTGCTGATGAAGAGGAGGAGATGGGTTCAGTCAGTGCTGATGAAGAGGAGGAGATGGGTTCAGTCAGTGCTGATGAAGAGGAGGAGATGGGTTCAGTCAGTGCTGATGAAGAGGAGGAGATGGGTTCAGTCAGTGCTGATGAGGAGGAGATGGGTTCAGTCAGTGCTGATGAAGAGGAGGAGATGGGTTCAGTCAGTGCTGATGAAGAGGAGGAGATGGGTTCAGTCAGTGCTGATGAAGAGGAGGAGACGGGTTCAGTCAGTGCTGATGAAGAGGAGACTGGTTCAGTCGGTGCTGATGAAGAGGAGACGGGTTCAGTCGGTGCTGATGAAGAGGAGGAGACGGGTTCAGTCGGTGCTGATGAAGAGGAGGAGATGGGTTCAGTCAGTGCTGATGAAGAGGAGGAGATGGGTTCAGTCAGTGCTGATGAAGAGGAGGAGATGGGTTCAGTCAGTGCTGATGAAGAGGGGACTGGTTCAGTCAGTGCTGATGAAGAGGAGACGGGTTCAGTCGGTGCTGATGAAGAGGACGGGTTCAGTCGGTGCTGATGAAGAAGACGGGTTCAGTCGGTGCTGATGAAGAGGACGGGTTCAGTCGGTGCTGATGAAGAGGACGGGTTCAGTCGGTGCTGATGAAGAGGACGGGTTCAGTCGGTGCTGATGAAGAGGACGGGTTCAGTCGGTGCTGATGAAGAGGACGGGTTCAGTCGGTGCTGATGAAGAGGACGGGTTCAGTCGGTGCTGATGAAGAGGACGGGTTCAGTCGGTGCTGATGAAGAGGACGGGTTCAGTCGGTGCTGATGAAGAGGACGGGTTCAGTCGGTGCTGATGAAGAGGACGGGTTCAGTCGGTGCTGATGAAGAGGAGGAGACTGGTTCAGTCGGTGCTGATGAAGAGGAGGAGACGGGTTCAGTCAGTGCTGATGAAGAGGAGACGGGTTCAGTCAGTGCTGATGAAGAGGAGACGGGTTCAGTCAGTGCTGATGAAGAGGAGACGGGTTCAGTCAGTGCTGATGAAGAGGAGGAGATGGGTTCAGTCAGTGCTGATGAAGAGGAGGAGATGGGTTCAGTCAGTGCTGATGAAGAGGAGACGGGTTCAGTCCGTGCTGATGAAGAGGAGACGGGTTCAGTGCTGATGAAGAGGGACAGGTTCAGTCAGTGCTGATGAAGAGGAGACGGGTTCAGTCAGTGCTGATGAAGAGGGACAGGTTCAGTCAGTGCTGATGAAGAGGAGACGGGTTCAGTCAGTGCTGATGAAGAGGAGACGGGTTCAGTCAGTGCTGATGAAGAGGAGACGGGTTCAGTCAGTGCTGATGAAGAGGAGACGGGTTCAGTCGGTCCTGATGAAGAGGACGGGTTCAGTCAGTGCTGATGAAGAGGAGACGGGTTCAGTGCTGATGAAGAGGAGGGACAGGTTCAGTCAGTGCTGATGAAGAGGAGCAGACGGGTTCAGTGCTGATGAAGAGGAGGGACAGGTTCAGTCAGTGCTGATGAAGAGGAGGGACAGTGGCGACACGTCATTCTGTTTTGAACCCTGCCTTTTAAGCTGAAAAAAAAAGACGTTTGTTTTTGTTATTTTGGCGTTGATTACGTGTGTCACACATCAGTTTGCAGAGAATATAAACAATGTAATAAAGCCGCATACAAACCATGGTCTCTTTTTTTGTTTTGTTTTCTTGAGTAAGGCAGCTCCAAGATGCAGGTGTTTCAGTCTAGCTCAGCTGCTTTCTGTGGTGGTGGGGCAGCCAGCGGAAGATACGGAGCTTAGGGGTTGGTTAATGTTCTCTAGTTGCGCTGTGATTGGCCCAGTGTTCTGTCACTCATGAGGACACTACGTCACCGCAAAATCTATGGGGAGAGTTTGAAAATTCAAACCCATTGGGTGCTGCAATAGCAGTTACATTAAGAAGTGCCCATCCAAGAAGGCTCAAGATCATTGGCCACAGATAAAATGACATCAGATCACGTGATATCTACCGTATCTTTGATTGGCCTGATCATGTCAACAACATACTTTCTAAATCTTAGCTAGCAAGCTAGACAATCATCATGAATCACGTCGACAATCTCCTGTCAAATCATTTTTTAACCCTTGTCATATGAAGATTAATTTTAGATAAAAATGTATCGGTGCTCATCGGCCATAGAACAAACAGCAGGGTAGCCTAGTGGTTAGAGTGTAGAGGCGGCAGGGTAGCCTAGTGGTTAGAGCGTTGGACTAGTAACCAAAAGGTTTTGCAAGTTCAAACCCCCGAGCTGACAAGGTACAAATCTGTTGTTCTGTCCCTGAACAAGGCAGTTAACCCTAGGCTGTCATTGAAAATAAGAATTTGTCTTAACTGACTTGCCTAATTAAATAAAGGTGAATAAAAATTACAAAACTGGAAATCGCAAATCCAACAAAGTGGTTTGGAAGGAATCAGTGGCTAACTGCAAGAATTGCAAAGCAATCACTATCCTGCTATTCAGTGGAGTAGCTGTGTGGTCCCAAGTCTTTAAGGTTTAAGGGTCTCTTTTCCAAGCTTAAAATGGTCATCCAACTCAGAATTACAAGTCGGGAACTCGGGACTCTTTCTAGAGCTACGACCTGAAGATCACTGACGTCATGATTCAACCTTGTCCCCCCCCCCCCCCCCCCCCCCCCCGAGTTCCCAGTTGTCTTGAAAACCGCATAAATCCAGAGAATGACAGACTTTGATGACAAAGTTTGATGACAGAATTTGCCCACGAAGGACTGCCGCGCCACCTTCCTGTTCAAGTGAGTACAGTACAACAAGGTGAGTCCAAAAATGTCTTGTATGCTGCTGCATAAATTATGTAATATGCCAGGGAGATATGTATACTGTAGCTAAGAAAGTAATACTAAGTGTATGTTGTGTAGTAAGCTGTTAGTAGCCCATGTGCCTCACCCTGATAAATTTGGTCTAGTTTCACCTCTTATTTTCACCTACTGTTCTGACTTGGTGGTGCACATGTATCCTATAACCTATTTTACACAAATGTAATCTAATATTGTAAGAGCTTTAACTGTCTCCTTATATGCCCCCTTTATTTATCTTACAGTTCTGACTTGGTGTACAGGGAGAATACTTTAATTGTTTCATAAATTATGTAATATGCCAGCAGGGTTGAGGAGTAACTGATGACAGTAACATGTAAGGGATTCTGTTACATTACCAGAAAAAAAATATTGTAATCAGATTAGATAAAAAAACTTTTAAAAACGTGATTACTTTTACATTCAAAAATGATGTTTGCGAGAAGAAAAAAAATTAAAATAAAATTATTCTCTTTTTTAATGACTTTCAAATCAGCATTGAAAAAGGAGCAAGTTTACATTTGTTAAATGTAAGCGAGTCTGACCATAATTCAGAGACCACTATGATGTCAGAGACCACTATGATGTCAGAGACCACTATGATGTCAGAGACCACTATGATGACACATCAAATGTGTTTGATGGATTGTGGGAAAAGAGCAAGAATAGGCTTTTGTAGGCTACAGTACCAAGCTATGTCGTCCAATGGTAGGACTGCTGTCGGCATCCAAAGATGAACCAACTTGAATAAACGCTTGGAGGTGAGGATGACAGCAGTGGTGTCGTCTACGGCGATACGGATGTCACTTCTTATTGATATCTACACAGCGCATTGATGTGAATCACACTGCTGCTCTCTCATTTAGCTATCTGCTCCTTACAGATTGTGGTGATTCTGGACGGCTGTTCACAAATCTAAATGTGTATTTGAACCCAATAATGGTTGAATTCAAGAAGTTTAAGCTGCTTATCGTTCATTGTTTTTCAAATCAGTGGACAGCCAGTGAAAAATGCGATCTTGCAACAGCTGCATAGTGCAGATCCCAGCCTATGGAACAACAGCTGCATAGTGTAGATCCCAGCCTATGGAACAACAGCTGCATAGTGCAGATCCCAGCCTATGGAACAACAGCTGCATAGTGCAGATCCCAGCCTATGGAACAACAGCTGCATAGTGCAGATCCCAGCCTATGGAACAACAGCTGTATAGTGCAGATCCCAGCCTATGGAACAACAGCTGCATATTGCAGATCCCAGTTTATGGAATAAAAGTGAAACATTCGTAGGACTAATGTCATGCTCAAACTCGCACACTTTTAATAGACTTAAATGGGAAATCTGTAGTTGCTACATCCATTTTTGGATTTATTATAAATTATATATCTTTTTTATATTCATTGATTCTTGAAGAATATAACTTGTAAATGCCTCATGAACTTAGTTCAGCTGTCACACTCCATGAGAACCCAAAATATAAGCTTGTTTTACTCCAATGTTTTTAAACATTGTAAATGTAAACAAACACTGCATAGCCTCATAACATGGTTAAAACTATATTTTTTATATCATTGATGGTCAGTCCTTGCATCCATAGCTTTGTCTATTCATCTGAGAGTGGTTAGATTTCTCCAGGCCCATCCCTCAGCTTTTTACCAAAACAGAGACGGGTCGGTCGTTTTGTTATTGTTTAATCTTGTGGATTTGCACTTAGTAATACTATAAGTGTATGTTGTGTAGTAAGCTGTTAGTCCATGTGCCTCACCCAAATAATGTGTCCCTTTTCCCTCTCATAATTTAGCCTACTGTTCTGACCTGGTAGAGCATATGTAGCCCATAACCTGTTTTAGATAAATGTTATCATCGAATATTGTAAGAGCTTTCATTGTCTGCTTATAAGCCCCCTTTATTTATCCTATGGTTCTGACTTGGTGTACAGGGAGAATACTGAAGAACGACCCATGTTCTGAATTCTGTCGCTGTACATTTCAAAAGTGCTGAACAATTTTTTTAAACCTTTATTTAACTAGGCAAGTCAGTTCAGAACCAATTCTTATTTAACACTGAAGGCCTTCAGCAGCCAAACCCTTCCCTAACCTGAATAACTCTGGGCCAATTGTGCGTCGCCCTGTGGGACTCCCAATCACAGCCGGTTGTGATACAGCCTGGGATCGAACCAGGGTCTGTAGTGATGCCTCTAGCACCAAGATAAAGTGCCATAGACCGCTGCACCACTCGGGAGCCACTAATAACTATATTGACTATGTCTGTCCTAGCTCACTCATTAATGTCTTAATCTAAATTACGAATTGCCTCTTATCCATTCATCCTCCCCTTATGCCATAGTTTGTACATCTCAATTGTCAGTAGAAAAAACACATTTGATTAAGCAAGTCAGCAATAATAGTTATGTTTTCTTAAAAGGCAGTAAATTAGACTGAATTAACTGTTTCGCTGCCAGACGAGGCTTTGCTGAATGCCAGGTGTAGCAGTGGTCAGGTGTTGGGACTCTGCTGTTGGGACAGCTTTATGTTAACAATTTGTAGCACCATTTGTCACCGTTATAGTGCAATGAATATATTGTTTGTGTTGTGTAGTGGCTTTGCTGACATGCATTAAAAAAAATGTGTTTGCCCAACCAAGATTTACATGCTAAAACCCCACTATGGAGGAGACAGGTTAAAGGACGACTTTTAATCCTTGAGACATGGATGTGTGCTATTCAGAAGGTGCAACACCGCTGGGTTTTTCATCCTCAAACGTTTCCGGTGTGTATCTAGAATGGTCCACCACCCAAAGGACTGTGAGGGAACATGTTATGTTTGTGTGTATCAGGTTGTACACAGTTGCTTTTCTGCCGACTAATTTCACTGGATTCATGCGAGTGACTGATCGTGCCTTGGAGGGATCCTCACTATAAGTATAAGCAATTTGTCAGTACGCCCTGAACATTGTTTTGAGAACCGAAAGGGGTATCTCAGTTTCAAGTTGTCAGCTTTGAGAGAAGAAACCTTGTGACGTATTGGTCAGTCACATGTAGGAACCAGAGTTAATAATGAATAATGTAAATCATGGTGATATGACTTGTTTGTATAGCCGTATATAAGAGAACTAATGGGACTTACTCAGAAGAGCTTCTGACCGATGTCTACTGTGGTGCATTACGATTGCGTTTGTTGGAACCTCTCCAGCTTGCTGATAATAAAGAATTATTAATGTAATATTGGCTTCAAGTGTCCCTCCACGACAGGTCATTCAGCCAACTTGACACAACTGTGGGAAGCAATAGAGTCAATATGGGCCAGCATTCCTGTGGAACACTTTTGACACCTTGTAGAGTCCAAGCCACAACGAACTGAGGACAAGGGGGAGGTGTGTTCTAGAACACCTATTAGCAAGGTGTTCTTAATGTTTGGTATACTCAGTGTAAGTTGTCTGTAGATCTAACCTACTGTATATGTTGTTGATGTATATTAGTTATGCACCGGTTGGCTCATTTACTGCAGTCCGAAGCTGTGGTTGGCGGTTTTAGGGTCATGAAATACTGCGTGGATTACATGTGTTTGATAGCATTCCACTCCATTACCATGAGCCTGTCCTCCCCAATTACGATGCCACCATCCTCCTGTGGTGGATTAGTGATGCATGGGTCAGCTGTTTGGTCAACCTCACCCACAATTGTTAATAACCCATCTGCAACCTCTTTTTTTTTTTTTAAGATAGTCCTATGTTTCTGCTTATGATTTTCCCGACTTTTCGGTCTCAGATGTTCACCTGATCACATATACCTCTGGTCATATGCGGTTGAGAATGTTGTTATTAGCAAATGCTGCTCGACCAGGTGAACAAACAGCTGACCTGCGCATCTCTAATGTATGTAGGCTATATGCTCAGGTTGTGGGTGACGTCAGTGGGCATACAGAAGGATGAGTAGGTGAAACGTTCTAGTTCTAAGGAGACAAATAGAAAGGAAATAACTACCACAGATGGTTTTATCGTTGTTATTTTAATTTTTAAAATTCATAAACAGTTTACCATAGAAAAGGAATCGGTTGTTCCTGGTTTTGCCTTTTACCGAGATCGCTGTCTGCCTTCGGAAAAACATCCTCCTCCTACCCATCCATCTTTCACATCAGCGCTCTCGTGCCTGCCCCTCGTGCTCACTCTGAACGAAACCGTAACCGTTGGCTAATGCCGCGTTCATGTTCGAGTCGGAACTAGGACACTCGGACATGTTCGACTTGCTAACCGATTGAACGCGGCACGTGTATATCTACAACCAGTTAGCAAGTTGGATATTTCAGAGTTTTCTAATTCCGACTAGCACATGAACTCAGCATTAGTCATCTCGAGCGTATGCACTCACACCGCCCCACCTGCGCCTAGAACGAAGCCTAGAAGCTTCGCGTTATCACGGCCAAGCACTGAAGCGCACAGGGCTAACGAACAGACGTTAATATAATCTTTATTAACGGAAGAAATCTGGGTTTTGTCTAATCTATGCTATGTTTGTATGGGAAAGGTGAATTAATCAAACCATGGAAGGCGTGAAGATGAACCGAGAGGCACCGAGTGAATGAACTATTTTGATCCCGACAGAGACGACTTTCAGTCGGCGTGGATTATGCGCATTTGCCGCAGGCTGTACTGTCATCACTACAGTGAAACCGGATCTCGACCGGCGACGGATGGGGTGACTCCCGCAGTGCCGAGGAGGTGGTCCCAGCCTCTGGCCAGGGCCGCCACTGCTGGGGTGGGTCCCCATCCCTGGCACCGTTAACCGTAGGGCTAACGGGAGAACACGTGTCAGGGTGGAAGAGGAAAGATAAAATGCAGACGGAGGTGCCAGTACCACCGGAGACAGGAGAGGAGACCTTAGAAGACGGAGCAGGGAGAGAGGAGGTAGGGGAACACTGCGGTGTGACTGACTGGCTGCGTGTATAGGCTACATGGGGGACACGCGCGTTTATCCTAATTGTCTTTAAGGTCCATCAATAGATCAGACGCGCCTTTTTAATTTATCCTTCGTTTTTATAGATTTGACACCTTTGCTTTCCGTGGCCTTGTTGTTATGGGTGATGGTGCAAGTTTTACTGTAGATTATAACATGTGACTGAAGACGCATGCCTTGGCCTACTCATCACTTTTAGCCTAGGAAGGAATTGCCAATTTATAGGCACGGTAGGTCTATAGTCCTATAAAAAAAACATGAGCTGGCGCACACCCAGAGAAACGTATTTTATGTTGAGGTGCTGACTAACGGGGAATAAACTAGAAGCAGCTAAAAAGAAACAGCTCTATATATAAACTCCCAGTCATTTATTGGGTAGAAAAAACAACCCACCAGTGTTTCACCATCACTGTGTCTTCTTCTGGGTGATGTCATGAATACTTGAACCAGGTTCTTTACACAAAACAATGCAATTAGCGTAACCAATGACAACAACGAAGGGTGTGTCATAATTATTACGTTAATTTGAATGAATTGAGTGAAACGTAAAAAAAAACTAAAACATTTAAAAAAACAATAGTTTATGGCATATTAAATATATTAGGCTATTGTTATCATATGGAAACACAATTGAATATTGCACATAGTAGTAGTGTAACAGTATAACTTTCGACCGTCCCCTCGCCCATACCCGAACACCGCTAACTAGCTAGTCATTTCACATCCGTTACAGTAGCATCAACATACATTATTGGTTCATTCAATTGTTTGTTTTTTACATTGGCATTTAAAATATATAATTACACAAGATGTTTTTTTGTCAAAGGGGAAACTAATGTTGCCTTATACCACATCCAAATACATTACCACATCCAAATACATTACCACATCCAAATACATTACCACATCCAAATACATTACCACATCCAAATACATTACCACATCCAAATACATTACCACATCCAAATACATGACCACATCCAAATACATGACCACATCCAAATACATGACCACATCCAAATACATTACCACATCCAAATACATTACCACATCCAAATACATGACCACATCCAAATAGGGACAAAGCATTACCACATACAAATACATTACCACATCCAAATACATTACCGCATCCAAATACATTACCACATCCAAATAGGGACAAAGCATTACCACATCCAAATACATTACCACATCCAAATAGGGACAAAGCATTACCGCATCCAAATACATTACCACATCCAAATAGGGACAAAGCATTACCACGTCCAAATACATTACCACATCCAAATACATTACCACATCCACAAAGCATTACCACATCCAAATAGGGACAAAGCATTACCACATCCAAATGGGGACAAAGCATTACCACATCCAAATACATTACCACATCCACATACATTACCACATCCACATACATTACCACGGTGTGGGAAAAGGCAGTAAAAAGCAATGCGCCCCTCTACATAAAGGGCCCTCTTTCACTCACCCAAAATACACTACATGACCAGAGGTATGTGGACATAGCATTCATACTGATATATATATATATTTAATTTATTTATTTAACTTGACATTTCAGTTAAGAACAAATTCTTATTTACAATTATGGCCTACATATAGGGGCCTACTGTAAATTACATTATGTCTGAGCGTGGACATGCCGCCTGTTGTCGAGAAGCAAAGATTAAAATTAACTAAAAAGAGTGAAAAATTCTAAACAACTAGTTTTAAGTGTCTAAATACTCTTACAGGCACTATAATGGCTCTCTGTATAATATGCTACATAGTACTACAAAATGTCTGCTGGTCCAAAATCTCGTTCCAAAATCATGGGCATTAATATGGAGTTGGTCCCCCCTTTGTTGCTATAACAGCCTCCACTCTCCTGGGAAGGCTTTCCACTAGATGATGGAACATTGCTGCTATAACAGCCTCCACTCTCCTGGGAAGGCTTTCCACTAGATGTTGGAACATTGCTGCTATAACAGCCTCCACTCCTCTGGGAAGGCTTTCCACTAGATGTTGGAACATTACTGCTATAACAGACTCCACTCTCCTGGGAAGGCCTTCCACTAGATGTTGGAACATTGTTGTTATAACAGCCTCCACTCTTCTGGGAAGGCTTTCCACTAGATGTTGGAATATTGCTGCTATAACAGCCTCCACTCTCCTGGGAAGGCCTTCCACTAGATGTTGGAACATTGCTGTTATAACAGCCTCCACTCTTCTGGGGAAGGCTTTCCACTAGATGTTGGAATATTGTTGCTATAACAGCCTCCACTCCTCTGGGAAGGCTTTCCACTAGATGTTGGAACATTACTGCTATAACAGACTCCACTCTCCTGGGAAGGCCTTCCACTAGATGTTGGAACATTGCTGTTATAACAGCCTCCACTCTTCTGGGGAAGGCTTTCCACTAGATGTTGTAACATTGCTGTTATAGCAGCCTCCACTCTCCTGGGAAGGCTTTCCACTAGATGTTGGAACATTGCTGCTATAACAGCCTCCACTCCTCTGGGAAGGCTTTCCACTAGATGTTGGAATATTATTGCTATAACAGCCTCCACTCCTCTGGGAAGGCTTTCCACTAGATGTTGGAACATTACTGCTATAGCAGCCTCCACTCTCCTGGGAAGGCCTTCCACTAGATGTTGGAACATTGCTGCTATAACAGCCTCCACTCTCCTGGGAAGGCCTTCCACTAGATGTTGGAACATTGCTGTTATAGCAGCCTCCACTCTCCTGGGAAGGCCTTCCACTAGATGTTGGAACATTGCTGCTATAACAGCCTCCACTCCTCTGGGAAGGCTTTCCACTAGATGTTGGAACATTACTGCTATAACAGCCTCCACTCTCCTGGTATGGCCTTCCACTAGATGTTGGAACATTGCTGTTATAACAGCCTCCACTCTTCTGGGAAGGCTTTCCACTAGATGTTGGAATATTGCTGCTATAACAGGCTCCACTCTCCTGGGAAGGCCTTCCACTAGATGTTGGAACATTGCTGTTATAACAGCCTCCACTCTTCTGGGGAAGGCTTTCCACTAGATGTTGGAACATTGCTGCTATAACAGCCTCCACTCTTCTGGGAAGGCTTTCCACGAGGTGTTGGAACATTGTTGCTATAACAGCCTCCACTCTCCTTGGAAGGCTTTCCACTAGATGTTGGAACATTGCTGTTATAACAGCCTCCACTCTCCTGGGAAGGCCTTCTACTAGATGTTGGAACATTGCTGTTATAACAGCCTCCACTCTTCTGGGAAGGCTTTCCACTAGATGTTGGAACATTGCTGCTATAACAACCTCCACTCTCCTGGGGAAGGCTTTCCACTAGATGTTGGAACATTGCTTTTATAACAGCCTCCACTCCTCTGGGAAGGCTTTCCACTAGATGTTGGAACATTGCTGCTATAAAAGCCTCCACTCTCCTGGGAAGGCTTTCCACTAGATGTTGGAACATTGCTGCTATAACAGCCTCCACTCTCCCGGGAAGGCCTTCCACTAGATGTTGGAAAATTGCTGCTATAACAGCCTCCACTCTCTTGGGAAGGCTTTCCACTAGATGTTGGAACATTGCTGCTATAACAGCCTCCACTCTTCTGGGAAGGCTTTCCACTAGATGTTGGAACATTGCTGTGAGGACTTGCTTCCTTCCATTCAGCAACAAGAGCATTATTGAGGTCACGCACTGATGTTGGTTGATTAGGCCTGGCTCGCAGTCGGCCTTCCAATTCATTTCAAAGGTGTTCGATGGGGTTGAGGTCAGGGCTCTGTGCAAGCCAGTCAAGTTCTTCCGCACTGATCTTGACAAACCATTTCTGTATGGACCTCGCTTTGTGCATGGGGGCATTGTCATGCTGAAACAGGAAAGGGCCTTCCCCAAACTGTTGCCACAAAGTTGGAAGCACAGAATCATCTAGAATGTCATTCTATGCTGTAGCATACATTTTTCCCTTCACTGGAACTAAGAGGCCGAGCCCAAACCATGAAAAACAGCCCCAGACCATTATTCTGCCTCCACCAAACTTTACAGTTGACACTATGCATTGGGGCAGGTAGCGTTCTCCTGGCATCCACCAAACCCAGATACGTCCATTGGACTGCCAGATGGCGAAGCTTGATTTCATCTCTCCACATAACGCGGATCCACTGCTCTAGAGCCCAATGGCGGCAAGCTTTACACCACTAAAGCGGTGAACTTAGGCTTGTGTGCAGCTGCTCAGCCATGGAAACCCATTTCGTGAAGCTCCCGATGAACAGTTATTGTGCTGATGTTGCTTCCAGAGGCAGTTTGTATCTCGGTAGTGAGTGTTGCAACTGAGGACAGACACATTTTATGCGCTACATGCTTCAACACTCGGTGGATCCGTTCTGTGAGCTTGTGTGGCCTACCACGTCGTGGCTGAGCCGTTGTTGCCCCTAAATGAATCCACTTCACAATAACAGGACTTACAGTTGACCGGGGGAAGCTCTAGCAGGGCAGAAATTTGACGAGCTGACTTGTTGGAAGGTGGCGTCCTATGACGGTGCCACGTTGAAAGACACTGCGCTCTTCAGTAAGACCAATCTACTGCCAATGTTTGTCTATGGAGATTGCATGGCTGTGTGCTCTATTTTATACATCTGTCAGCAACGGGTGTGGCTGAAATAGTAGAATCCACCAATTTGAAGGGGTGTCCACATACCTTTGGCCATGTAGTGTATTTCAGGACGTTTGATGCAGCCCTCTGAAACTCATTATCAATAGGCAGCTGTAGCCTGTCCTAAATACATTATCAATAGGAAGCTGTAGCCTGTCCTAAATGAATTATCAATAGGCAGCTGTAGCCTGTCCTAAACACATTATCAATAGGCAGCTGTAGCCTGTCCTAAACACATTATCAATAGGCAGCTGTAGCCTGTCCTAAACACATTATCAATAGGCAGCTGTAGCCTGTCCTAAACACATTATCAATAGGCAGCTGTAACCTGTCCTAAACACATTATGAATTGGTAGCTGTAGCCTGTCCTAAACACATTATGAATAGGCAGCTGTAGCCTGTCCTAAAATCATTATCAATAGGCAGCTGAAGCCTGTCCTAAACACATTATCAATAGGCATCTGTAGCCTGCCCTAAACACATTATCAATAGGCAGCAGCCTGTCCTAAACACATTATCAATAGGCAGCAGCCTGTCCTAAACACATTATCAATAGGCAGTAGCCTGTCCTAAACACATTATCAATAGGCAGCTGTAGCCTGTCCTAAACACATTATGAATAGGCAGCTGTAGCCTGTCCTAAACACATTATGAATAGGCAGCTGTAGCCTGTCCTAAACACATTATCAATAGACAGCTGTAGCCTGTCCTAAACACATTAATAATAGACAGCTGTAGCCTGTCCTAAACACATTATCAATAGACAGCTGTAGTTGTCCTAAACACATTATCAATAGACAGCTGTAGCCTGTCCTAAACACATTATCAATAGACAGCTGTAGCCTGCCCTAAACACATTATCAATAGACAGCTGTAGCCTGTCCTAAACACATTATCAATAGACAGCTGTAGCCTGTCCTAAACACATTATCAATAGACAGCTGTAGCCTGTCCTAAACACATTATCAATAGACAGCTGTAGCCTGTCCTAAACACATTATCAATAGACAGCTGTAGCCTGTCCTAAACACATTATGAATAGGCAGCTGTAGCCTGTCCTAAACACATTATCAATAGGCAGCTGTAGCCTGTCCTAAACACATTATCAATAGACAGCTGTAGCCTGTCCTAAACACATTATCAATAGACAGCTGTAGCCTGTCCTAAACACATTATCAATAGGCAGCTGTAACCTGTCCTAAACACATTATGAATAGGCAGCTGTAGCCTGTCCTAAACACATTATGAATAGGCAGCTGTAACCTGTCCTAAACACATTATGAATAGGCAGCTGTAGCCTGTCCTAAACACATTATCAATAGACAGCTGTAGCCTGTCCTAAACACATTATCAATAGGCAGCTGTAGCCTGTCCTAAACACATTATCAATAGACAGCTGTAGCCTGTCCTAAACACATTATCAATAGGCAGCTGTAGCCTGTCCTAAACACATTATCAATAGACAGCTGTAGCCTGTCCTAAACACATTATCAATAGACAGCTGTAGCCTGTCCTGAACACATTATCAATAGACAGCTGTAGCCTGTCCTAAACACATTATCAATAGACAGCTGTAGCCTGTCCTAAACACATTATCAATAGACAGCTGTAGCCTGTCCTAAACACATTATCAATAGACAGCTGTAGCCTGTCCTAAACACATTATCAATAGGCAGCTGTAGCCTGTCCTAAACACATTATCAATAGGCAGCAGCCTGTCCTAAACACATTATCAATAGACAGCTGTAACCTGTCCTAAACACATTATCAATAGGCATCAGCCTGTCCTAAACACATTATCAATAGGTAGCTGTAGCCTGTCCTAAACACATTATCAATAGGCAGCTGTAGCCTGTCCTAAACACATTATGAATAGGCAGCTGTAACCTGTCCTAAACACATTATCAATAGACAGCTATAGCCTGTCCTAAACACATTATCAATAGACAGCTGTAGCCTGTCCTAAACACATTATCAATAGACAGCTGTAGCCTGTCCTAAACACATTATCAGTAGGCAACTGTAGCCTGTCCTAAACACATTATCAATAGGCAGCTGTAGCCTGTCCTAAACACATTATGAATAGGCAGCTGTAACCTGTCCTAAACACATTATCAATAGGCAGCTGTAGCCTGTCCTAAACACATTATCAATAGGCAGATGTAACCTGTCCTAAACACATTATCAATAGACAGCTGTAGCCTGTCCTAAACACATTATCAATAGACAGCGGTAGCCTGTCCTAAACACATTATCAATAGACAGCTGTAGCCTGTCCTAAACACATTATCAATAGGCAGCAGCCTGTCCTAAACACATTATCAATAGGCAGCTGTAGCCTGTCCTAAACACATTATCAATAGGCAGCAGCCTGTCCTAAACACATTATCAATAGACAGCTGTAGCCTGTCCTAAATACATTATCAATAGGCAGCTGTAGCCTGTCCTAAACACATTATCAATAGGCAGCTGTAGCCTGTCCTAAACACATTATCAATAGGCAGCTGTAGCCTGTCCTATTCCACAGCATATAGAACTAGTCCTACTCAAGACGACAGCCTGGATGTTTCTTTTGGATGATATTCCCATCTCTCTATCCTCAGCCATGCCTGCATCCCTCCCCGTTCCTGTCTGCTGTATGTCTGCATTGCAGTCTGCCTGCCACGACCGCTGCTCCCTGCCTCATCTACCTACCTCACCATCTCTCTGTCCCACCATCTCTCTGTCCCACCATCTCTCTGTCCTCACCATCTCTCCCTCCCTCCATCTCTCTGTCCTCACCATCTCTCTCTCCCTCCATCTCTCTGTCCCCTCCCCTGTCTCTCTCTTCCTCCATCTCTCTGTCCTCTTCCTCCATTTTTCCCTCCATCTCTCTGTCCTCTCCCGTCTCTCTCTTCCTCCATCTCTCCCTCCATCTCTTTCTCTCTCCATCACTCCCTCCCTCCATCACTCTGTCCTCTCCATCCCTCCCTCCATCTCTCTGTCCTCTCCCTCCATCTCTCTGTCCCCTCCATCTCTCCCTCCATCTCTCTCTTCCTCTATCTCTGTATCCTCTCCATCTCTCTCTCCATCTCTCTCTCCCTCCATCTCTCTGTCCTCTATCTCTCTGTCCTCACCATCTCTCTCTCCCTCCATCTCTCTGTCCTCTCCATCCCTCCCTCCATCTCTCTGTCCCCTCCATCTCTCCCTCCATCTCTCTGTCCCCTCCATCTCTCCCTCCATCTCTTTCTCTCACCATCTCTCTCTCCCTCCATCTCTCTGTCCCCTCCATCTCTCCCTCCATCTCTCTGTCCTCTCCATCCCTCCCTCCATCTCTCTGTCCTCTATCTCTCTGTCCCCTCCATCTCTCCCTCCATCTCTCTGTCCTCTTACAGCCTGTGTGTTGTGATAGTAGCGTTGTTTGCTCTATAACCTGTTAGTTGATGTGTCTTGACACCGTGATCTACTGTACAGGCCTAAAGGCCGAGACAATAACAAGACACAGTGGCAGAATAAAGTCAACCACCACCTCCAGCAGGTCAATCAAGGTCATGTTCACCACAGTTACATGACCTACAGCAGGTCAATCAAGGTCATGTTCACCACAGTTACATGACCTAATGCAGGTCAATCAAGGTCATGTTCACCACAGTTACATGACCTACAGCAGGTCAATCAAGGTCATGTTCACCACAGTTTCAGACTACTAAACAACTGTTGATTTAGTTACCTCACGTCGCAAAGAAAACAGGAGCTGCCTCCACTAGTCCAGCAACATTTACACACTTCAACATCATCTAATCGCCTCTGATTGGTCTAATACGGTGACAACTAAAAGATACCAAAAAGACTTAGTCCAACGTAAACTAAATATGACGTGGCTGTCCATGGTACTGATTTCTGTGTGTGTGTGTCTGTGTGTGTGTGTGTGTGAGCATGCAAGTTGAAAAAACAGGTTGACTCACCCTACTTGAGGTGAAACACAAATTACCTCGTCTCTTTGATGTTGCCTAAACAGTCTTTCACTCTGTCATACTGTAAACGGTCTATCACTCTGTCATACTGTAAACGGTCTATCACTCTGTCATACTGTAAACGGTCTATCACTCTGTCATACTGTAAACGGTCTATCACTCTGTCATACTGTAAACGGTCTATCACTCTGTCATACTGTAAACGGTCTATCACTCTGTCATACTGTAAACGGTCTATCACTCTGTCATACTGTAAATGGTGTATCACTCTGTCATACTGTAAACGGTGTATCACTCTGTCATACTGTAAACGGTGTATCACTCAGTCATACTGTAAACGGTGTATCACTCTGTCATACTGTAAACGGTCTATCACTCTGTCATACTGTAAACAGTGTATCACTCTGTCATACTGTAAACAGTGTATCACTCTGTCATACTGTAAACAGTGTATCACTCTGTCATACTGTAAACGGTGTATCACTCTGTCATACTGTAAACAGTGTATCACTCTGTCATACTGTAAACGGTGTATCACTCTGTCATACTGTAAACGGTGTATCACTCTGTCATACTGTAAACGGTGTATCACTCTGTCATACTGTAAGCGGTCTATCACTCTGTCATACTGTAAACGGTGTATCACTCTGTCATACTGTAAGCGGTCTATCACTCTGTCATACTGTAAACGGTCTATCACTCTGTCATACTGTAAACGGTGTATCACTCTGTCATACTGTAAACGGTGTATCACTCTGTCATACTGTAAGCGGTCTATCACTCTGTCATACTGTAAACGGTCTATCACTCTGTCATACTGTAAACGGTCTATCACTCTGTCATACTGTAAACAGTGTATCGCTCTGTCATACTGTAAATGGTGTATCACTCTGTCATACTGTAAACGGTGTATCACTCTGTCATACTGTAAGCGGTCTATCACTCTGTCATACTGTAAACGGTCTATCACTCTGTCATACTGTAAACGGTCTATCACTCTGTCATACTGTAAACGGTCTATCACACTGTCATACTGTAAACGGTCTATCACTCTGTCATACTGTAAACGGTCTATCACTCTGTCATACTGTAAACGGTCTATCACTCTGTCATACTGTAAACGGTCTATCACTCTGTCATACTGTAAACAGTGTATCGCTCTGTCATACTGTAAATGGTGTATCACTCTGTCATACTGTAAACGGTGTATCACTCTGTCATACTGTAAGCGGTCTATCACTCTGTCATACTGTAAACGGTCTATCACTCTGTCATACTGTAAACGGTCTATCACTCTGTCATACTGTAAACGGTCTATCACACTGTCATACTGTAAACGGTCTATCACTCTGTCATACTGTAAACGGTCTATCACTCTGTCATACTGTAAACGGTCTATCACTCTGTCATACTGTAAACGGTCTATCACTCTGTCATACTGTAAACAGTGTATCGCTCTGTCATACTGTAAACGGTGTATCACTCTGTCATACTGTAAACAGTGTATCGCTCTGTCATACTGTAAACGGTGTATCGCTCTGTCATACTGTAAACGGTGTATCACTCTGTCATACTGTAAGCGGTCTATCACTCTGTCATACTGTAAACGGTGTATCACTCTGTCATACTGTAAGCGGTCTATCACTCTGTCATACTGTAAACGGTCTATCACTCTGTCATACTGTAAACGGTCTATCACTCTGTCATACTGTAAACGGTCTATCACTCTTTCATACTGTAAACGGTCTATCACTCTGTCATACTGTAAACGGTCTATCACTCTGTCATACTGTAAATGGTGTATCACTCTGTCATACTGTAAACGGTGTATCACTCTGTCATACTGTAAACGGTGTATCACTCAGTCATACTGTAAACGGTGTATCACTCTGTCATACTGTAAACGGTCTATCACTCTGTCATACTGTAAACAGTGTATCACTCTGTCATACTGTAAACAGTGTATCACTCTGTCATACTGTAAACAGTGTATCACTCTGTCATACTGTAAACGGTGTATCACTCTGTCATACTGTAAACAGTGTATCACTCTGTCATACTGTAAACGGTGTATCACTCAGTCATACTGTAAACGGTGTATCACTCTGTCATACTGTAAACGGTCTATCACTCTGTCATACTGTAAACAGTGTATCACTCTGTCATACTGTAAACGGTGTATCACTCTGTCATACTGTAAACGGTGTATCACTCTGTCATACTGTAAACGGTGTATCACTCAGTCATACTGTAAACGGTGTATCACTCTGTCATACTGTAAACGGTCTATCACTCTGTCATACTGTAAACAGTGTATCACTCTGTCATACTGTAAACAGTGTATCACTCTGTCATACTGTAAACAGTGTATCACTCTGTCATACTGTAAACGGTGTATCACTCTGTCATACTGTAAACAGTGTATCACTCTGTCATACTGTAAACGGTGTATCACTCTGTCATACTGTAAACGGTGTATCACTCTGTCATACTGTAAGCGGTCTATCACTCTGTCATACTGTAAACGGTCTATCACTCTGTCATACTGTAAACAGTGTATCGCTCTGTCATACTGTAAACGGTGTATCACTCTGTCATACTGTAAACGGTGTATCACTCTGTCATACTGTAAGCGGTCTATCACTCTGTCATACTGTAAACGGTGTATCACTCTGTCATACTGTAAACGGTCTATCACTCTGTCATACTGTAAACGGTCTATCACTCTGTCATACTGTAAACGGTGTATCACTCTGTCATACTGTAAACGGTCTATCACTCTGTCATACTGTAAACGGTGTATCACTCTGTCATACTGTAAACAGTGTATCACTCTGTCATACTGTAAACGGTGTATCACTCTGTCATACTGTAAACGGTGTATCACTCTGTCATACTGTAAACGGTGTATCACTCTGTCATACTGTAAGCGGTCTATCACTCTGTCATACTGTACACACTTTTAGTTTTTGTTGTTCTAGGCTACCTGGCTAAAATGCTAGCTTGCTAGCCTAACTTTCTTTCATGGGCAACGATTAGCCAGCTAGTTAACATTAGCCCATTACATCTAGCTACATCCTCTCAGGCCAGAAGTGCAATTAATGGTTGGATCAGAATCGTCGTTAGAATTATTGGCCAGTACAGAGAATTAAGTAAAACCACAAGTCCAGATCCCTATTTCTGTCCATGGCTAATTTAGAAAAGGGCCGATTTTAGCTAGCTAGCCACCGGAGGACAATACAAACAGATGCAACAATTCAAGTTTTTTTTCTTCCTGTTAATGACTTTTGGCTTGATCTGATGTGATTGGTGTGAAGCCAAATCTAAACTGACTTCCTTTGACAGTTTTTATTGGTGCGCCAGGACCATTCTCAGTTTAGTTCAATGCCCATTGGCTATTATTGTATGATTAGTTAGGCCAAACACCCACTGGCTTCAGTTCCATACAGAGACAGAGGGTTGGCTACACATACAGAGACAGAGGGTTGGCTACACATACAGAGACAGAGGGTTGGCTACACATACAGAGACAGAGGGTTGCTGTTTTGTTTTTTCTCTGATGCTTTCTCCTGTGAGATACATTCCGCCTCTTGTGAATTGAAGGACATTTATGAAACACACAGAAGCCTGGCTTCCCTTGGCTTCCACACACCACTGCTATCAGCCCCCCCCCCCTCCCCTCCCTATCTCACTAAATTACATTTCTCAGGGGATCCCCCTGTCTCGACTAATACCAATTATAAGGGGGAGGGCTAGTCACGTTTGAAGAGAGCCTTTAGCAGCAGACATATAGGCTAGTGTAGGTTAGTGATTGTTTTACAGGGGAGAGAGAGAGAGAGAGATGGGAAAGAGAGAGGGGAAAGAGAGAGAGAGAGACAGAGAAGGAAAGAGAGAGAGAGGGGAAAGAGAGAGAGAGAGACAGAGAAGGAAAGAGAGAGAGAGAGAAAGAGAGAGAGAGGGGGAAAGAGAGAGAGAGAGAGGGGAAAGAGAGAGAGAGAGAGAGGAAAGAGAGAGAGAGGGGAAAGAGAGAGAGAGACAGAGAGAAGGAAAGAGAGAGAGAGAGGAAGAGAGAGAGAGAGGGGGAAAGAGAGAGAGAGAGGGGGAAAGAGAGAGAGAGAGAGAAGGAAAGAGAGAGACAGAGAGACAGAGAGAAGGAAAGAGAGAGACAGAGAGAGAGAGAAGGAAACTGAACATTTTTGAAGAAATCAACATTGTTCTCAGCTGTCAGTTTTGTCCGTTTCTTGATGTATTATATTCCTGCTCCATCTGTTTTCTCTCGCTCCCGCCTCCCTGCTTCGCCAACCAATGCACTTCGAGTCCACTAATTACAGCCAATCACAATCCAGCTGATTCAATTGTTGATCGTGAAAAAGAGGGAGTAAACCTCCTGCCAATCATTTAGGGCCTTTTTGTTGTTGTTGTTGTAAATGTCAACTAACTAATTACTGACAGTTGTATTTTTCTCTGCTAAACATTTTGCCCGATGACCTCACACAGAAAGGCTAGAAAACACTCGGTAGCCAAACTGTCAGTGGACACAACCGTGACATCATCTAGGCTAGTAGATTGACAAGTAGCCTCTAGATATGTATGTTTGGAGTAGATAGTAGATAGTATGTTTGGAGATGACACAGGAAACATTCACATGGTGCAGTCAGTGTCAAATCATAACAGAGGAAAAAGTGGCTGTTTATTTTGGCAGTAGTACGGCTCCCTGGGAAGGACAATCTGTCTTTTTACTGGCTTCTCTTTTCTCTCTCTCTCTCTTTCCTCTCTCTCTCTCTTTCCTCTCTCTCTCTCTTTTCTCTCTCTCTCTCTTTTCTCTCTCTCTCTTTACTCTCTCTCTCTCTTTCCTCTATCTCTCTCTCTCTCTTTCCTCTCTCGCTCTCTCTCGTTCCTCTCTCTCGCTCTCTCTCTTTCCTCTCTCTCTCTCTCTCTCTCTCTCTCTCTCTCTCTCTCTCTCTCTCTCTCTCTCTTTCCTCTCTCGCTCTCTCTCTCTTTCCTTCCTCTCTGTCTCTCCCTCTTTCCCCTCTCTCTCTCTCTCTCTCATTCTCTCTCTCTCTTTCCCCTCTCTCTCTCTCTCTCCCCCTTTCCCCCCTTTAGTATTACTTCTAGCCCCCAAACAACTGTTATGAAGTCTTTAGATAGATTCACAACCTCAGGACTAGATACCCAGAAATCATTACAGTAACAAACACAACATATTATTTTCTGTGTTACAGCCTAACTAGACGATAGGCTATAAAGGCCTGGATAGATAGATAGATAGACAGACAGACAGACAGACAGTGTTACAGCCTAACTAGACGATAGGCTATAAAGGCCTGGATAGATAGATAGATAGATAGACAGACAGACAGACAGTGTTACAGCCTAACTAGACGATAGGCTATAAAGGCCTGGATAGATAGATAGACAGACAGACAGACAGACAGTGTTACAGCCTAACTAGACGATAGGCTATAAAGGCCTGGATAGATAGATAGACAGACAGACAGACAGACAGTGTTACAGCCTAACTAGACGATAGGCTATAAAGGCCTGGATAGATAGATAGACAGACAGACAGACAGACAGTGTTACAGCCTAACTAGACGATAGGCTATAAAGGCCTGGATAGATAGACAGACAGACAGTGTTACAGCCTAACTAGCCTGCCCCCTCCTCTCTCTCTCCCTCACACTGACCTGCCTGCCCCCTCCTCTCTCTCTCCCTCACACTGACCTGCCTGCCCCCTCCTATCTCACACTGACCTGCCTGCCCCCTCCTCTCTCTCTCTCCATCACACTGACCTGCCTGCTCTCTCCTCTCTCTCCCTCATGCTGGCCTGCCTGCCACTTCCTCTCTCTCCCTCACACTGACCTGCCCCCTCCTCTCTCTCCCTCACATTGATCTGCCCCCTCCTCTCTCTCTCCCTCACACTGACCTGCCTGCTCTCTCCTCTCTCTCCCTCACGCTGGCCTGCCTGCCACTTACTCTCTCTCCCTCACACTGACCTGCCTGCCCCCTCCTCTCTCTCTCTCCATCACACTGAACTGCCTGCCCCTCCTCTCTCTCTCCCTCACACTGACCTGCCTGCTCCCTCCTCTCTCACACTGACCTGCCTGCCCCCTCCTCTCTCTCTCCCTCACACTGACCTGCCTGCCCCCTCCTCTCTCTCTCCCTCACACTGACCTGCCTGCCCCTCCTCTCTCTCCCTCACACTGACCTGCCTGCTCCCTCCTCTTTCACACTGACCTGCCTGCCCCCTCCTCTCTCTCCCTCACACTGACCTGCCTGCCCCCTCCTCTCTCTCTCCCTCACACTGACCTGCCTGCCCCCTCCTCTCTCTCCCTCAAACTGACCTGCCTGCCCCCTCCGCTCCCTCCCTCACACTGACCTGCCTGCCCCCTCCGCTCTCTCCCTCACACTGGCCTGCCTGCCACTTCCTCTCTCTCCCTCACACTGACCTGCCTGCATTCTCTCTCTCTCTCCCTCACACTGACCTGCCTGCCTCCTCTCTCTCTCCCTCACGCTGGCCTGCCTGCTCCCTCCTCTCTCTCTCCATCACACTGACCCGCCTGCTCCCTCCTCTCTCCCTCACACTGACCTGCCTGCTCCCTCCTCTTTCACACTGACCTGCCTGCCCCCTCCTCTCTCTCCCTCACACTGACCTGCCTGCCCCCTCCTCTCTCTCTCCCTCACACTGACCTGCCTGCCCCCTCCTCTCTCTCCCTCAAACTGACCTGCCTGCCCCCTCCGCTCTCTCCCTCACACTGACCTGCCTGCCCCGTCCGCTCTCTCCCTCACACTGGCCTGCCTTCTCCCTCCCCTCTCTCCCGCACGCTGGCCTGCCTTCTCCCTCCCCTTTCTCACTCACGCTGGCCTGCCTTCTCCCTCCTCTCTCTCTCCCTCACACTGACCTGCCTGCATTCTCTCTCTCTCTCCCTCACACCGACCTGCCTGCCTCCTCTCTCTCTCCCTCACGCTGGCCTGCCTGCTCCCTCCTCTCTCTCTCCATCACACTGACCTGCCTGCTCCCTCCTCTCTCTCCCTCATGCTGGCCTGCCTTCTCCCTCCCCTTTCTCCCTCACGCTGGCCTGCCTGCCACTTCCTCTCTCTCCCTCACACTGACCTTCCTGCTCTCTCCTCTCTCTCCCTCACGCTGGCCTGCCTGCCACTTCCTCTCTCTCCCTCACGCTGACCTGCCTGCCCCCTCCTCTCTCTCCCTCACACTGACCTGCCCCCTCCTCTCTCTCCCTCACATTGACCTGCCCCCTCCTCTCTCTCTCCCTCACACTGACCTGCCTGCTCTCTCCTCTCTCTCCCTCACGCTGGCCTGCCTGCCACTTACTCTCTCTCCCTCACACTGACCTGCCTGCCCCCTCCTCTCTCTCTCTCCATCACACTGAACTGCCTGCCCCTCCTCTCTCTCTCCCTCACACTGACCTGCCTGCTCCCTCCTCTCTCACACTGACCTGCCTGCCCCCTCCTCTCTCTCCCTCACGCTGGCCTGCCTTCTCCCTCCCCTTTCTCCCTCACGCTGGCCTGCCTGCTACTTCCTCTCTCTCCCTCACACTGACCTGCCTGCTCTCTCCTCTCTCTCCCTCACGCTGGCCTGCCTGCCACTTCCTCTCTCTCCCTCACGCTGACCTGCCTGCCCCCTCCTCTCTCTCCCTCACACTGACCTGCCCCCTCCTCTCTCTCCCTCACATTGACCTGCCCCCTCCTCTCTCTCTCCCTCACACTGACCTGCCTGCTCTCTCCTCTCTCTCCCTCACGCTGGCCTGCCTGCCACTTACTCTCTCTCCCTCACACTGACCTGCCTGCCCCCTCCTCTCTCTCTCTCCATCACACTGAACTGCCTGCCCCTCCTCTCTCTCTCCCTCACACTGACCTGCCTGCTCCCTCCTCTCTCACACTGACCTGCCTGCCCCCTCCTCTCTCTCTCCCTCACACTGACCTGCCTGCCCCCTCCTCTCTCTCTCCATCACACTGACCTGCCTGCCCCTCCTCTCTCTCCCTCACACTGACCTGCCTGCTCCCTCCTCTTTCACACTGACCTGCCTGCCCCCTCCTCTCTCTCCCTCACACTGACCTGCCTGCCCCCCTCCTCTCTCTCTCCCTCACACTGACCTGCCTGCCCCCTCCTCTCTCTCCCTCAAACTGACCTGCCTGCCCCCTCCGCTCTCTCCCTCACACTGACCTGCCTGCCCCCTCCGCTCTCTCCCTCACACTGGCCTGCCTGCCACTTCCTCTCTCTCCCTCACGCTGACCTGCCTGCCCCCTCCTCTCTCTCTCCCTCACACTGACCTGCCTGCATTCTCTCTCTCTCTCCCTTACACTGACCTGCCTGCCTCCTCTCTCTCTCCCTCACGCTGGCCTGCCTGCTCCCTCCTCTCTCTCTCCATCACACTGACCTGCCTGCTCCCTCCTCTCTCTCCCTCACGCTGGCCTGCCTTCTCCCTCCCCTTTCTCCCTCACGCTGGCCTGCCTGCCACTTCCTCTCTCTCCCTCACACTGACCTGCCTGCTCTCTCCTCTCTCTCCCTCACGCTGGCCTGCCTGCCACTTCCTCTCTCTCCCTCACGCTGACCTGCCTGCCCCCTCCTCTCTCTCCCTCACACTGACCTGCTCCCCTCCTCTCTCTCCCTCACATTGACCTGCCCCCTCCTCTCTCTCTCCCTCACACTGACCTGCCTGCTCTCTCCTCTCTCTCCCTCACGCTGGCCTGCCTGCCACTTCCTCTCTCTCCCTCACGCTGACCTGCCTGCTCCCTCCTCTCTCTCCCTCACACTGACCTGCCCCCTCCTCTCTCTCCCTCACGCTGACCTGCCCCCTCCTCTCTGTCCCTCACGCTGACCTGCCCCCTCCTCTCTCTCCCTCACGCTGACCTGCCCCCTCCTCTCTCTCCCTCACGCTGACCTGCCCCCTCCTCTCTCTCCCTCACGCTGGCCTGCCTGCCTGCTCTTTCTCTTCGCTAATGATGCCAGTGTGTGGTTCAGTATTCGGTCGGTTGCGTGTAGAATATCTTAGCTTATTCATTGATGATAGACCCTGCTTTACTGAAGTTGCTAGACATTGTAAGCCAATAAATTGTGAAATACAGCTATTGATTGCCGATAGATAAGCCTAGTGCACGGTTCTGTCTGTCTGGTGGCTGACCTGCCTATACTGATAGATAGACCTAGTGCACGGTTCTGACGGTCTGTCTGGTGGCTGACCTGCCTATACTGATAGATAGACCTTGTGCACGGTTCTGTCTGTCTGGTGGCTGACCTGCCTATACTGATATAGCCCCCTTGAAGCTTAATCCAAGGTGGCATAGCAGTTCAGACGTCTTTTGTCCTCGTCTTGTCGTGTCCTGTATATATATATATTTACAACTTTTTCACATACATTTTATTTTTATTTTCCATCAACTCATCTTCAAAACACTCTCCTGCAACCCGCCTCACCAATGTATATTTATAAAAAAGTATTATTTACCTCAGATCTGTAATCCTCCAAGAAGCTAGCCAGAAACTCCAAGAAGCTAGCCTGAAACTAGCCAGAAGCTAATCCAGAAGCTAGTTCAGAAGCTAGTTAGCTCCTTTACTGGCAAATCGTTAGTATTCAGCTAACCACGGTTTGTGGTCATCAGCTATCCTTTAGCTCGAAAATCTATCGCCAGTTCTGTACGGCGCAGCGCGGCTCGGAACGGAACATACCGGACCAATTTTTCTCTCCATGTCCCTGGATTTCGACTGCTCTCTGGACATTCATACCCGGATCTCACAGCTAGCTAGCTGCTATCCGTGTGACTATCGGCCTTCGTCGATTCCGGAGCAAACATCAATTATTCCGGAGCTAGCAAGCTCCGTCAATCACTCCTGAGTTCCATCAATCACACCTGGGCTGCAGTCACCTATCCGGACCCTTTTTACTGCCTTCGCGGAGCACCACCGGGCCTTCACAACTGGACTGCCGACGTTATCTACCCGAAGGAGTTATTCGGCTGGCTCCTCCGTCGCGACGTTACCTGAACGCCCATCTGCGGCCTGCTAACCGTTAGCTGTCTTACCGGCTGCTATCTGAATAGACAATCGGACAATTTATTTATTATTATTATTATTATGTTTTCTTCTTGGGCCTCTATAACTATATCTATTGTTTTAATTTTTGTTGTTGTTGTGTGATTTGGATTAATCCCCTCTACCACACGGAACCCCACTAATCTACTGACGGAACGCAAGAGGTGGCTAACAACAGACCTCCATCCTATGCTAGCTTGCTACCGATGCCCTGGCTAGCTGTCTAAATCACCAACCAACCTCTCCACTCACCGGACCCTTTTGATCACTCGACTAAGCACGCCTCTCCTTAATGTCAATATGTCTTGTCCATTGCTGTTCTGGTTAGTGTTTATTGGCTTATTTCACTGTAGAGCCTCTAGTCCTGCTCACTATACCTTATCCAACCTATTAGTTCCACCACCCACACATGCAATGACATCTCCTGGTTTCAACAATGTTTCTAGAGACAATATCTGTCTCTTCATCACTCAATACCTAGGTTTACCTCCACTGTATTCACATCCTACCATACATTTGTCTGTACATTATACCTTGATGCTATTTTATCGCCCCCAGAAACCTCCTTTTACTCTATGTTCCAGACGTTCTAGACGACCAATTCTCATAGCTTTTAGCCGTACCCTTATTCTACTCCTCCTATGTTCCTCTGGCGATGTAGAGGTGAATCCAGGCCCTGCAGTGCCTAGCTCCACTCCTATTCCCCAGGCGCTCTCTTTTGACGACTTCTGTAACCGTAATAGCCTTGGTTTCATGCATGTTAACATTAGAAGCCTCCTCCCTAAGTTTGTTCTATTCACTGCTTTAGCACACTCTGCCAACCCGGATGTTCTAGCTGTGTCTGAATCCTGGCTTAGGAAGACCACCAAAAATTCAGACATTTTAATTCCAAACTACAACATTTTCAGACAAGATAGAACTGCCAAAGGGGGCGGTGTTGCAATCTACTGCAAAGATAGCCTGCAGAGTTCTGTCCTACTATCCAGGTCTGTACCCAAACAATTTGAACTTCTACTTTTAAAAATCCACCTCTCTAAAAACAAGTCTCTCACCGTTGCCGCCTGCTATAGACCACCCTCTGCCCCCAGCTGTGCTCTGGACACCATATGTGAACTGATTGCCCCCCATCTATCTTCAGAGTTCGTGCTGCTAGGCGACCTAAACTGGAACATGCTTAACACCCCAGCCATCCTACAATCTAAACTTGATGCCCTCAATCTCACACAAATTATCAATGAACCTACCAGGTACCTCCCCAAAGCCTTAAACACGGGCACCCTCATAGATATCATCCTAACCAACTTCCCCTCTAAATACACCTCTGCTGTCTTCAACCAAGATCTCAGCGATCACTGCCTCATTGCCTGCATCCGTAATGGGTCAGCGGTCAAACGACCTCCACTCATCACTGTAAAACGCTCCCTGAAACACTTCTGCGAGCAGGCCTTTCTAATCGACCTGGCCGGGGTATCCTGGAAGGATATTGATCTCATCCCGTCAGTAGAGGATGCCTGGATATTTTTTTAAATGCCTTCCTAACCATCTTAAATAAACATGCCCCATTCAAGAAATTTAGAACCAGGAACAGATATAGCCCTTGGTTCTCCCCAGACCTGACTGCCCTTAACCAACACAAAAACATCCTATGGCGTTCTGCATTAGCATCGAACAGCCCCCGTGATATGCAGCTGTTCAGGGAAGCTAGAAACCATTATACACAGGCAGTTAGAAAAGCCAAGGCTAGCTTTTTCAAGCAGAAATTTGCTTCCTGCAACACTAACTCAAAAAAGTTCTGGGACACTGTAAAGTCCATGGAGAATAAGAACACCTCCTCCCAGCTGCCCACTGCACTGAAGATAGGAAACACTGTCACCACTGATAAATCCACCATAATTGAGAATTTCAATAAGCATTTTTCTACGGCTGGCCATGCTTTCCACCTGGCTACTCCTACCCCGGACAACAGCACTGCACCCCCAACAGCAACTCGCCCGCAACTCGCCCAAGCCTTCCCCATTTCTCCTTCTCCCAAATCCATTCAGCTGATGTTCTGAAAGAGCTGCAAAATCTGGACCCCTACAAATCAGCCGGGCTAGACAATCTGGACCCTTTCTTTCTAAAATTATCTGCCGAAATTGTTGCCACCCCTATTACTAGCCTGTTCAACCTCTCTTTCGTGTCGTCTGAGATTCCCAAAGATTGGAAAGCAGCTGCAGTCATCCCCCTCTTCAAAGGGGGGGACACTCTTGACCCAAACTGCTATAGACCTATATCTATCCTACCGTGCCTTTCTAAGGTCTTCGAAAGCCAAGTCAACAAACAGATTACCGACCATTTCGAATCTCACCATACCTTCTCTGCTATGCAATCTGGTTTCAGAGCTGGTCATGGGTGCACCTCAGCCACGCTCAAGGTCCTAAACGATATCTTAACCGCCATCGATAAGAAACATTACTGTGCAGCCGTATTCATTGATCTGGCCAAGGCTTTCGACTCTGTCAATCACCATATCCTCATCGGCAGACTCGACACTCTTGGTTTCTCAAATGATTGCCTCGCCTGGTTCACCAACTACTTCTCTGATAGAGTTCAGTGTGTCAAATCGGAGGGTCTGCTGTCCGGACCTCTGGCAGTCTCTATGGGGGTGCCACAGGGTTCAATTCTTGGACCGACTCTCTTCTCTGTATACATCAATGAGGTCGCTCTTGCTGCTGGTGAGTCCCTGATCCACCTCTACGCAGACGACACCATTCTGTATACTTCCGGCCCTTCTTTGGACACTGTGTTAACAACCCTCCAGGCAAGCTTCAATGCAATACAACTCTCCTTCCGTGGCCTCCAATTTCTCTTAAATACAAGTAAAACTAAATGCATGCTCTTCAACCGATCGCTACCTGCACCTACCCGCCTGTCCAACATCACTACTCTGGACGGCTCTGACTTAGAATACGTGGACAACTACAAATACTTAGGTGTCTGGTTAGACTGTAAACTCTCCTTCCAGACCCATATCAAACATCTCCAATCCAAAGTTAAATCTAGAATTGGCTTCCTATTTCGCAACAAAGCATCCTTCACTCATGCTGCCAAACATACCCTTGTAAAACTGACCATCCTACCAATCCTCGACTTTGGCGATGTCATTTACAAAATAGCCTCCAATACCCTACTCAACAAATTGGATGCAGTCTATCACAGTGCAATCCGTTTTATCACCAAAGCCCCATATACTACCCACCATTGCGACCTGTACGCTCTCGTTGGCTGGCCCTCGCTTCATACTCATCGCCAAACCCACTGGCTCCATGTCATCTACAAGACCCTGCTAGGTAAAGTCCCCCCTTATCTCAGCTCGCTGGTCACCATAGCATCTCCCACCTGTAGCACACGCTCCAGCAGGTATATCTCTCTAGTCACCCCCAAAACCAATCCTTTCTTTGGCCGCCTCTCCTTCCAGTTCTCTGCTGCCAATGACTGGAACGAACTACAAAAATCTCTGAAACTGGAAAAACTTATCTCCCTCACTAGCTTTAAGCACCAACTGTCAGAGCAGCTCACCTGTACATAGACCACCTATAATTTAGCCCAAACAACTACCTCTTTCCCAACTGTATTTAATTTTTATTTATTTATTTATTTTGCTCCTTTGCACCCCATTATTTTTATTTCTACTTTGCACATTCTTCCATTGCAAAACTACCATTCCAGTATTTTACTTGCTATATTGTATTTACTTTGCCATCATGGCCTTTTTTGCCTTTACCTCCCTTCTCACCTCATTTGCTCACATTGTATATAGACTTGTTTATACTGCATTATTGACTGTATGTTTGTTTTTACTCCATGTGTAACTCTGTGTCGTTTTATCTGTCGAACTGCTTTGCTTTATCTTGGCCAGGTCGCAATTGTAAATGAGAACTTGTTCTCAACTTGCCTACCTGGTTAAATAAAGGTAAAATAAAATAAATAAATAAATATAGACCTAGTGCACGGTTCTGTCTGTCTGGTGTCTGACCTGCCTATACTGATATAGACCTAGTGCGCGGTTCTGTCTGTCTGGTGGCTGACTTGCCTATACTGATAGATAGACCTAGTGCACGGTTCTGTCTGTCTGGTGACTGACCTGCCTATACTGATAGATAGACCTAGTGCACGGTTCTGTCTGTCTGGTGGCTGACCTGCCTATACTGATAGATAGACCTAGTGCACAGTTCTGTCTGTCTGGTGTCTGACCAATTGTTTCTGGAGTCCGTTTCACCGATTCGTCAATGACGATTACAGTTGAATGAAAATGTCAGGAAAAAGTCAAGCTGACAGCAGCAAAGTCCTGTATGGTAATGAGAAGAGATACAGGGAAGTTGCATCCTACTGCAGCAGAGCTTGGTGTGGTTGCTGAGGAACGGTATGGCTTGTTGAAGTGCATGACGTCATAGTGTTTTACTGACAGCCATTGTTGCCGTTAAAGCTAGTCTTGGACCACCAGAGGGCGCCTTTGAGAAAGTTATTGAAAGGACATGGAGCTGGAAGGCCGAAGAGTCCTGTCCACTGTGTCTGTTTTAGTGTAACTTACTTATTGTCATAATGACTAATAATGACATAATAATAATGACAATAATAATAATGACATAATGTACTTCAGTGTACAGGATCTCAATCGATTATTAATTCATTTGTGCACGTCATCGCACAACATACAAGTCATCCATGTCATTCAATAATGTCAAGCATTTTAGTTATAAAACTAAATAACAAAGGGAGCCTTGAATAAAAATAAATAAAACTGAATAAACCTCAACTGAATACACCTCAACTGAATACACCTCAACTGAATACACCTCAACTGAATACACCTCAACTGAATACACCTCAACTGAATACACCTCAACTGAATACACCTCAACGTGTTGGCTAAAGGAATTGCATTTGATTTGTTTTTAATATTGGCTGTACTAGAGACTTTTTAAACCTCTTTTTGTTAGAACAGACTATATGGGATTGATTATAATTTGTTTGTAAATTATTATTGTATTTGGTGTGCTGTTTATACTGAAACGTAGCTTAGTTAACTACTCTAGGATAGGGGGCCTGCCTGCTACTCATCCCCAGAAGATAAGATATGCATATTATTAGTAGATTTGGATGGAAAACACTCTGAAGTTTCTAAAACTGTTTGAATCATGTCTGTGAGTATAACATAACTTATGTAGCAGGTGAAACCCCGAGGACAAACCATTCAGATTTTGTTTTTTGAGGTCACTCTCTTTTCAATGAGGTTTCATTGGGAATCCAGATTTCTAAGGGACTTGCTTGCAGTTCCTACTGCTTCCACTGGATGTCACTAGTCTTTAGCAATTGGTTGAGGTTTTTCCTTTGTGTAATGAAGAAGTAGCCCTGTTCAAAACGAGGGTCACTTCATGTGTACTGATTGATAGAGGCGCGTGACCAGAAAGCTAGCGTCAGTTTGTTTTCTTCCTGTATTGAACACAGATCATCCCGTCTTCAATTTGATCGATTATTTACTTATTTACTTTATAAAATACCTAAAGTTGTATTACAAAAGTAGTTTGAAATGTTTTGGCAAAGTTTACAGGTAACTTTTGAGATATTTTGTAGTGACGTTGCGCAAGTTGGAACCGGTGTTTTTCTGGATCAAACGCGCCGAATAAATGGACATTTTGGATATATATCGACAGAATTAATCGAACAAAAGGACCATTTGTGATGTTTATGGGACATATTGAAGTGCCAACAGAAGAAGCTCGTCAAAGGTAAGGCATGATTTATATGTTTATTTCTGCATTTTGTGTCGCGCCTGCAGGGTTGAAATATGCTTCTCTCTCTTTTGTTTACGGAGGTGCTATCCTCAGATAATAGCATCGTTTGCTTTCTCCGAAAATCCTTTTTGAAATCTGACATGTTGGCTGGATTCACAACATGTGTAGCTTTAATTTGGTATCTTACAGAAATGTGATTTCATAAAAGTAAAATTTTTATAAGAATTTATTTGAATTTGGCGCTCTGCATTTTCGCTTTTGGCCAAGTGGAACGCTACCGTCCCACATATCCCAGAGAGGTTAAATTGATTAATATTATGGGGTTTCTATTCCAAGAAAAAACGAAAATGCATTTCTTACAGTAGCCTATGTAGGCCTCAGGGTTTCCGTTAGGATAAAATGGCGGCGTACAACGTGACCGATCGGAAGTATGCCTAGGCTACTAAGCGACTGCGAGTGAAGAGCAAAATAATCCTAACATTTCCAAACCCTAATTGTAGGCTAATGAAGATTCCCAAAAAAGACCGGTCCCCATGTTTGTCTCAAGGCAGCGTGAAACGGTGCTGAAATAGTTGACCACACGCGGGTTGGCTTTTGCTTCAAATCCTATCATAACGATTGGATGACTTTGGGTGTTTCAGTAAGCAACAATCTGTTGCCTTCAATCGCATTAGCCTACTTTATTCTGTCATTCAGTGATATTTATTGCCATAGTAACTCATTATGGAGCCATCCAGACGTAGTTAGAAAACAGTGCATGTGGTGGGCTATGCAAAAGAGGTGGGAGAAGTGACTTACCTTGCTAACATCCACTAATACATTTAAAGCCCCTAAACTCGGCAAGAAAGTCCTGCTGGTTGAGAGAATGCCAAGAGTGTGCAAAGCTGTCATCAAGGCAAAGGGTGGCAACTTTGCAGAATCTAAAAAATATTTGTAAAACATTTGATTTGTTGTACACTTTTTAGTTTGTTGGTTACTACATGATTCCATTTGTGTTATTTAATAGTTTTGATGTCTTCACTATTATTCTACAATGTAGAAAATGGTCATAAAAAAAATACAAGAAAAATTGTAGTAACCAAAAAAGTAGGTGTGTCCAAGCTTTTGACTGGTCTTTTTGGTTACTAGGCAACTGTTCTATATGACTTCTTTGCAGCCAAATGTTGAACAGACATGCAGACACATTAATTCATGCAAGGAAAAGAGGAATATTAGCCTACTGTGTGTCATCATAAAATTAGAAACAATTAACAATTAATAAACATACATTATTTGGTTTGGTAACGGATCTGATTTGTTTGGTAACGGATCTGATTTGTTTGGTAACGGATCGGATTTGTTTGGTAACGGATCTGATTTGTTTGGTAACGGATCTGATTTGTTTGGTAACGGATCTGATTTGTTTGGTAACGGATCTGATTTGTTTGGTAACGGATCGGATTTGTTTGGTAACGGATCGGATTTGTTTGGTAACGGATCGGATTTGTTTGGTAACGGATCGGATTTGTTTGGTAACGGATCTGATTTGTTTGGTAACGGATCTGATTTGTTTGGTAACGGATCGGATTTGTTTGGTAACGGATCGGATTTGTTTGGTAACGGATCGGATTTGTTTGGTAACGGATCGGATTTGTTTGGTAACGGATCTGATTTGTTTGGTAACGGATCGGATTTGTTTGGTAACGGATCTGATTGGTTTGGTAACGGATCTGATTTGTTTGGTAACGGATCTGATTTGTTTGGTAACGGATCGGATTTGTTTGGTAACGGATCGGCTCTCGGAACTCATTAAGAGGTGGCTTCTGTCTTCAATATACTCATTCATTCAGAAGGTTAAACCTATAGGTTTTAGTCCTGCATTAAATTCAATTAGATTACCAGGTTCATTTCTCATCAGGTTATAATAATCCATGCCTTCTGGGAATGTTATAGAGTCCGACAGTTGTGGGTGGAGTTAGACATTTAGCTGTCAGATGTATTACACTGGAAACTAACTTTTAATCATTAGTCAGTCTGCATGTCTCAAGACATGGCATATAAGGGTGCAGTACTTTTCTCGTCAATCATCTTGAAAAAAAACATATACTTAAAAAATGAAAATCAACAAATGTCAGCCTTTAAATTCTTTATTATCCAAATGTTGAAAGTGTTTGTGGGGCGACGGAGAGAAACAAAATGGTGCAGTTTGAGACCATGTGGAGGAGATGCAGGAGCTGGAGATGGAGGTGTGAGCAGGTGGGTCTGGAGATGGAGGTGTGAGCAGGTGGGTCTGGAGATGGAGGTGTGAGCAGGTGGGTCTGGAGATGGAGGAGCTGGAGATGGAGGTGTGAGCAGGTGGGTCTGGAGATGGAGGTGTGAGCAGGTGGGTCTGGAGATGGAGGTGTGAGCAGGTGGGTCTGGAGATGGAGGAGATGGAGGTGTGAGCAGGTGGGTCTGGAGATGGAGGAGCTGGAGATGGAGGTGTGAGCAGGTGGGTCTGGAGATGGAGGTGTGAGCAGGTGGGTCTGGAGATGGAAGTGTGAGCAGGTGGGTCTGGAGATGGAGGTGTGAGCAGGTGGGTCTGGAGATGGAGGTGTGAGCAGGTGGGTCTGGAGATGGAGGTGTGAGCAGGTGGGTCTGGAGATGGAGGTGTGAGCAGGTGGGTCTGGAGATGGAGGTGTGAGCAGGTGGGTCTGGAGATGGAGGTGTGAGCAGGTGGGTCTGGAGATGGAGGTGTGAGCAGGTGGGTCTGGAGATGGAGGTGTGAGCAGGTGGGTCTGGAGATGGAGGTGTGAGCAGGTGGGTCTGGAGATGGAGGTATGAGCAGGTGGGTCTGGAGATGGAGGTATGAGCAGGTGGGTCTGGAGATGGAGGTATGAGCAGGTGGGTCTGGAGATGGAGGTATGAGCAGGTGGGTCTGGAGATGGAGGTATGAGCAGGTGGGTCTGGAGATGGAGGTGTGAGCAGGTGGGTCTGGAGATGGAGGTGTGAGCAGGTGGGTCTGGAGATGGAGGTGTGAGCAGGTGGGTCTGGAGATGGAGGTGTGAGCAGGTGGGTCTGGAGATGGAGGTGTGAGCAGGTGGGGATGGAGGTGTGAGCAGGTGTGATTTAGTTGTTGTTTGTATATGTATGTTTTTTATTGCCTAAAAATATAGAATAAAATCTTAAAAAATGACAAGCAACACGCATCTGATCATTTTGTATGAACAGGATTTATTTTGTTTACATTCTTCATTGTAACCACAATGTCACAAATAATTGAACACAACATAAACAGATTAACTTGGTCAAAACATTTCTTTATTAAAGACTATCAGAAAGAATGTTGGTACTTATTTATTTAGATCCAAAGCCACGAATGAGTGAGTCACTCAGCTTTATGCTGACAAATATATTAAATTGCCTAAATAAACTAGTACATTTCATAAATAAATGAAGTAGTTCAGGTCTTTTCTCCCTCCTTGTCCTCGCTGGACACCCTTTCATTCAGTTTCTTCTTCACGTCAGCAAAGGAGTCCGTGTTTCAGAAACTCACTTTATATAGATGGACTATCACTCTCACACTGTAGTACATATAGACAGTTTGTTATTTAGAACGATTTATTTCTGGTTTTAGAAGGAGAGAAACCAAAAGCCCACCGTGCCTATTTTTTTTGAAAATCGACAGTCCACATGTCAAGTGCATTTGCGCCATTGTATTTACCCAAGTTCTCGCTCAACTCCAGGACCACCCGCCAGAAAATCATTTTCTTGCCTGATGCAGGACTCTAGTGCCAGAGAAGAGACTCTCGGACTGAAAACATTCACACCTCCATTAATTTAGGAAAATATAATACATTTGTGCCACAGTTTAGACTACTAATAGATCTGCGTTCTAACTCCCCCTTGTGGTAGTCTGGTGCAATGACAGAATGCCACCATCTACCACAAACGGTCGTGGCATGAACTCAAAACTTTCAACCTCTCTGTGGGATGCTAGCGTCCTATCTGGCCAACATCCAGTGAGATTGCAGAGCGCCAAATTCAAATACAGAAATACTCATTTATAAAAATTCAGAAAACAAATTATTTTTTCCATAGGTTTAAAGATGAACTTCTTGTGAATCCAACCACGGTGTCAGATTTAAAAAATGCTTTACGGCGAAAGCATACCTTACGATTATTTGAGAACATAGCCCAGTTGAATTATTATAAACAGTAACCAGCCAAGCAGAAGCGTTACAAAACTCAGAAATAGAGATAAAATTAATCCCTTTGATGATCTTCATATGGTGGCACTCAGAAGACAGTCATTTACTTAATAAATGTTCCTTTTGTTCGATAAAATCTCTTTATATCCAAAAACCTCCATTTTGTTTGCAGGTTTTCTTCAGTAATCCACAGTCTCAAATGCAGTCAAATTGTATCCGTAAAGTTCATAGAAACATGTCAAACGATGTTTATATTCAATCCCCAGGTTGTTTTTAGCCTAAATGATCTATAATATTTCAACCAGACAATAACGTCGTCAATATAAAAGGTAAACAACAAATGCACTCTCTCTTTGCGCATGAAAAAGCTCTGTGACACGGTAGGGTCCACTCATTCAGACTGGTCTTACTCCCTCATTTATAAGAATACAAGCCTGAAACAATTTCTAAAGACTGTTGACATCTAGTGGAAGGCATAGGAACTGCAAATGGAGTCCTAAGTCATATACTGTAATGGCATTGAATAGAAAACTACAAAACCTCCCCAGAAAATACTTCCTGAATGGATTTTTCTCAGGTTTTCGCCTGCCAAATCAGTTCTGTTATACTCACAGACACTATTTTAACCGTTTTGGAAACTTTAGAGTGTTTTCTACCCAAATCTACCAGCTATGCATATCATATCTTCCGGGCCCGAGTAGCAGGCCTTTTAATTTGGGCATGCTTTTCATCCAAAATTCCAAATGCTGCCCCCTACCCTAGAGAGGTTAATTGAGGAACCACTGTATGCTTAGATATGCTGAAAAATATATATATATTTTTTTACAGATAATTAATGTCTCTAGATTGGAGGAAAAAGATCAGTTTCAGGTGTTTGGAAAAAGAGAGGAAGAGAGAGAGGGAGAGGGGTGGGGTGTAGAGCGATATAGTATGCCCGTATTAATCAATGGCACCTCTCACAGATAGGCCTTGCAGTCAGCAGTGGTGTGTGGGGAGACAAGTTATCAGGGCTGTTGCAGATTGTCGACATCATGCTGGCTGTCATGGGGTTGGAGCTAGAGAGAGAGAGAGAAGGACATAGTGCTGGCTGTCACGTGGTTGGAGCTAGAGAGAGAGAGGGAAGGACAGTAGCGCTGGCTGGACATCTGGACTTGGTTCAAACTTATTTTCTTTCCAATACTTATTGAGCGTTTGATGTAGCCTGCCTGGAGTGCCTGGAAGGCAGGGAGACTAATTCATTGGTTCCCATTGCGAGTAATCGAGCGCAATTCAAGTATTATTATATATTTTTTAAACTCAGGTCTGCCTGAAACAGATTCTCCAGGTCCTGCTGGCTGACATGCAACAGTGGGAGTTTGTGAATGAATCATCACAATACCAAACACAACAAAAGCATGTAGGGTGTTCCAGTTTGTCTGTCAAGAGCTTAGCGAATGGAAGAGGGGTTCTTGAGATCCTGAGTATTTGTACTGTATATTTAAGGAGATGCCCCCCCCCCCCTTCCACTACGAGGAAGAGGGAAGGCCCTGATCTGGGCTCTAGTTCTTCAGGAGGCTGAAGGAATTCAGCTTGGCACCCTCACAAACGTTTACAGATGCACAATTGAGAACATCCTGTCGGGCTGTATCACCGCCTGGTACGGCAACTGCTCCGCCCACAACCGTAAGGTTCTCCAGTGGGGAGTGAGGTCTGCACAACGCATCACCAGGGGGGCAAACTACCTGCCCTCCATGACACCTACACCACCCGATGTCACAGGAAGGCCATAAAGATCATCAAGGACAACAACCACCCGAGCCACTGCCTGTTCACCCCGCCATCATCCAGAAGGCGAGGTCAGTACAGGTGCATCAAAGCTGGGACCGAGAGACTGAAAAGCAGCTTCTATCTCAAGGCCATCAGACTGTTAAACAGCCATCACTAGGCTGCTTCCACCCGGTTACATAACCCTGCACCTTAGAGGCTGCTGCCCCAAATACATAGACATGGAACACTGGCCACTTTAATAATGGAACACTGGCCACTTTAATAATGGAACACTGGCCACTTTAATAATGGAACACTGGCCACTTTAATAATGGAACACTGGCCACTTTAATAATGGAACACTGGTCACTTTAATAATGGAACACTGGCCACTTTAATAATGGAACACTGGCCACTTGAATAATGGAACACTGGCCACTTTAATAATGGAACACTGGCCACTTTAATAATGGAACACTGGTCACTTTAATAATGGAACACTGGTCACTTTAATAATGGAACACTGGTCACTTTAATAATGGAACACTGGCCACTTGAATAATGGAACACTGGCCACTTTAATAATGGAACACTGGCCACTTTAATAATGGAACACTGGCCACTTTAATAGTGGAACACTGGCCACTTTAATAATGGAACACTGGCCACTTGAATAATGGAACACTGGCCACTTTAATAATGGAACACTGGTCACTTTAATAATGGAACACTGGTCACTTTAATAATGGAACACTGGTCACTTTAATAATGGAACACTGGTCACTTTAATAATGGAACACTGGTCACTTTAATAATGGAACACTGGTCACTTTAATAATGGAACACTGGCCACTTTAATAATGGAACACTGGCCACTTGAATAATGGAACACTGGCCACTTTAATAATGGAACACTGGCCACTTGAATAATGGAACACTGGCCACTTGAATAATGGAACACTGGCCACTTGAATAATGGAACACTGGTCACTTTAATAATGTTTACATACTGTTTTACTCATCTCATGTGTATATACTGTATTATATTCTACTGTATTTTAGTCAATGCCACTCCAACATCGCTCGTCATAATATTTACATGCATATATTCCTTTTTTTACTTTTAGGTTGTGGGTTGTTAGATATTACCGCACTGTTGGAGCTAGAAACACAAGCATTTTGCTTCACCCACAATAACATCTGCTAAACACGTGTATGTGACCAATAGCATCTGTTGAACACGTGTATGTGACCAATAACATCTACTAACCATGTGTATGTGACCAATAACATCTGCTAACCACGTGTATGTGACCAATAACATCAGCTAACCACGTGTATGTGACCAATAACATCTGCTAACCACGTGTATGTGACCAATAACATCAGCTAACCACGTGACCAATAATATCAGCTAACCACGTGACCAATAACATCAGCTAACCACGTGACCAATAACATCTGTTTTGATTTTGATTCGGTGACGGCTCAAGTGACTTCCTCTCTTTCTTCATCTGTTCTGTTGTTTCCTTGCCTCCCTCTCACCATAACACAGACAGACATTACGGGCAACATTAGCACATCAATGTCAAACCTCCCCCTCACCTCTCTCTCTCTGTCTCAGGACGTTACTGTTACTGGACGTTACTGTTACTGGATGTTACTGTCACTGGACGTTACTGGACGTTACTGTTACTGGACGTTACTGTTACTGGACGTTACTGGACGTTACTGTTACTGGACGTTACTGTTACTGGACGTTACTGTTACTGGATGTTACTGTTACTGGACGCTACTGTTACTGGACGTTACTGTTACTGGACGTTACTGTTACTGGACGTTACTGGACGTTACTGTTACTGGACGTTACTGGACGTTACTGTTACTGGACGTTACTGTTACTGGACGTTACTGTTACTGGATGTTACTGTTACTGGACGTTACTGAACGTTACTGGACGTTAGCGTTACTGGACGTTACTGTTACTGGACGTTACTGTTACTGGACGTTACTGTTACTGGACGTTACTGTTACTGGACATTACTGTTACTGGACGTTACTGGACGTTACTGTTACTGGACGTTACTGTTACTGGATGTTACTGTTACTGGACGTTACTGAACGTTACTGGACGTTACTGTTACTGGACGTTACTGGACGTTACTGTTACTGGACGTTACTGGGCATTACTGTTACTGGACGTTACTGTTACTGGATGTTACTGTTACTGGACGTTACTGAACGTTACTGGACGTTAGTGTTACTGGACGTTACTGGACGTTACTGTTACTGGACGTTACTGGACGTTAGTGTTACTGGACGTTACTGTTACTGGACGTTACTGGACGTTACTGGACGTTACTGTTACTGGACGTTACTGTTACTGGACGTTACTGGACGTTACTGTTACAGGACCTTACTGGACGTTACTGTTACTGGACGTTACGGTTACAGGACCTTACTGGACGTTACTGTTACAGGACGTTACTGTTACAGGACCTTGCTGGACGTTACTGTTACAGGACCATACTGGACGTTACTGTTACTGGATGTTACGGTTACTGGATGTTACTGGACGTTACTGGACGTTACTGTTACTGGACGTTACTGGACGTTACTGTTACTGGACGTTACTGGACGTTACTGTTACTGGATGTTACTGTTACTGGACGTTACTGGACGTTACTGTTACTGGATGTTACTGTTACTGGACGTTACTGGACGTTACTGTTACTGGACGTTACTGGACATTACTGTTACTGGACATTACTGTTACTGGACGTTACTGGACGTTACTGGACGTTACTGTTACTGGACATTACTGGACGTTACTGTTACTGGACGTTACTGGACGTTACTGTTACTGGACATTACTGTTACTGGACGTTACTGTTACTGGACGTTACTGGACGTTACTGTTACTGGACATTACTGTTACTGGACGTTACTGTTACCGGACGTTACCGGACGTTACTGGACGTTACTGGACGTTACTGTTACTGGACGTTACTGGACGTTACTGTTACTGGACGTTACTGGACGTTACTAGACGTTACTGTTTACTGGACGTTACTGTTACTGGACGTTACTGTTACTGGACGTTACTGGACGTTACTGTTACTGGACGTTAGTGTTACTGGACGTTACTGGACGTTACTGTTACTGGACGTTACTGGACGTTACTGGACGTTACTGGACGTTACTGTTACTGGACGTTACTGGACGTTACTGGACGTTACTGGACGTTACTGTTACTGGACGTTACTGTTACTGGATGTTCAAACAGTTTAAGAAACTTCAGAGTGTTTTCTATCCAAATATGCTAATTATATGCATATTCTAGCTTTAATGGCTGAGTAGCAGGAGGTTTACTCTGGACACCTTATTCATCCAAGCTACCCAATACTGCCCCCCAGTCACCGAGAAGTTTAACCAACAGTGCAGTTCATGAAGAAAATATTTACCAAATAAACTAAAGTAAAGAATTATTAAAAGTAATACAATAAAATAACAATAACGAGGCTATAAACAGGTGGTACCGGTACCGTGTGCTGAGGCTAGTTGAGGTCAGGCTAAAGGCACTCCAGGCAGGTCTGCTTTTCTCCTATTAACAGGGGGTACCGGTACCGAGTCAGTGTGCTGAGGCTAGTTGAGGTCAGGCTAAAGGCACTCCAGGCAGGTCTGCTTTTCTCCTATAAACAGGGGGTACCGGTACCGAGTCAGTGTGCTGAGGCTAGTTGAGGTAAGGCTAAAGGCACTTCAGGCAGGTCTGCTTTTCTCCTATAAACAGGGGGTACCGGTACCGAGTCAGTGTGCTGAGGCTAGTTGAGGTAAGGCTAAAGGCACTTCAGGCAGGTCTGCTTTTCTCCTGGCAGCATGAAAACATTATGTCTGTCCCGGCTATGACGTCTCTCTGCTAGGGGATAGTGGGTTTTATAACAAGCACTTAGAGAGAGAGAGAGAGAGAGAGAGAGAGAGAGTGTGTGTGTGTGTGTGTGTGTGTGTGTGTGTGTGTGCTAGTGCACTTGGCCCATGATGGATAGATAATTCAATACCTTATCATATACAGTACTGAATTCAGCACACACACACACACACACACACACACTGCAGCCATGTGCTTTTAGGTCATTGTGTCTGTTTTTGCGGTAGGTACAAGATGATCACGTCAGAGAGGACATGTCTTTATGATCAGAACTGTTGGCACGGTACATAATTTAACCTTAATCTGGGGTTAAGATGGTGGTTAGGATTAGGGCAGTTGGTTGGGGTCAGGTAAGGGGTACCAGCCAACTGTCCTAATCTTAACCCCTTACCTGACCCCTTACCTGACCCCCAACCAACTGTCCTAATCTTAACCCCTTACCTGACCCCAACCAACTGTCTTAATTTGAACCCCTTACCTGACCTCTTACCTGACCCCTTACCTGACCCCAACCAACTGTCCTAATCTTAACCCCTTACCTGACCCCAACCAACTGTCTTAATTTTAACCCCTTACCTGACCCCTTACCTGACCCCCTTACCTGACCTCTTACCTGACCCCTTACCTGACCTCTTACCTGACCTCTTACCTGACCCCTTACCTGACCCCTTACCTGACCTCTTACCTGACCCCTTACCTGGGCAGAAATGGAGAGATTTTATTAGAGATTGTATTTACCATCGTCACGTCCTAGATGATGGAGGTCAAATGTACACCTTTTCCCTGAAACACCCACAACACAGTCCCCCATACTGACCATATCCCCTGAAACACCCACAACACAGTCCCCCATACTGACCATATCCCCTGAAACACCCACAACACAGTCCCCCGTAGTGACCATATCCCCTGAAACACCCACAACACAGTCCCCCATACTGACCATATCCCCTGAAACACCCACAACACAGTCCCCCGTAGTGACCATATCCCCTGAAACACCCACAACACAGTCCCCCGTAGTGACCATATCCCCTGAAACACCCACAACACAGTCCCCCATACTGACCATATCCCCTGAAACACCCACAACACAGTCCCCCGTAGTGACCATATCCCCTGAAACACCCACAACACAGTCCCCCATACTGACCATATCCCCTGAAACACCCACAACACAGTCCCCCGTACTGACCATATCCCCTGAAACACCCACAACACAGTCCCCCATACTGACCATATTCCCTGAAACACCCACAACACAGTCCCCCATACTGACCATATTCCCAGAAACACCCACAACACAGTCCCCCGTAGTGACCATATCCCCTGAAACACCCACAACACAGTCCCCCCATACTGACCATATCCCCTGGAAACACCCACAACACAGTCCCCCATACTGACCATATTCCCAGAAACACCCACAACACAGTCCCCCATACTGACCATATCCCCTGAAACACCCACAACACAGTCCCCCGTAGTGACCATATCCCCTGAAACACCCACAACACAGTCCCCCATACTGACCATATCCCCTGAAACACCCACAACACAGTCCCCCATACTGACCATATTCCCAGAAACACCCACAACACAGTCCCCCGTAGTGACCAAATCCCCTGAAACACCCACAACACAGTCCCCCGTAGTGACCATATCCCCCTGAAACACCCACAACACAGTCCCCCATTACTGACCATATCCCCTGAAACACCCACAACACAGTCCCCCATACTGACCATATCCCCTGAAACACCCACAACACAGTCCCCCGTAGTGACCATATCCCCAGAAACACCCACAACACAGTCCCCCGTAGTGACCATATCCCCTGAAACACCCACAACACAGTCCCCCGTAGTGACCATATCCCCTGAAACACCCACAACACAGTCCCCCGTAGTGACCATATCCCCAGAAACACCCCACAACACAGTCCCCCGTAGTGACCATATCCCCTGAAACACCCACAACACAGTCCCCCGTAGTGACCATATCCCCTGAAACACCCACAACACAGTCCCCCATACTGACCATATCCCCTGAAACACCCACAACACAGTCCCCCGTAGTGACCATATCCCCAGAAACACCCACAACACAGTCCCCCGTAGTGACCATATCCCCTGAAACACCCACAACACAGTCCCCCGTAGTGACCATATCCCCTGAAACACCCACAACACAGTCCCCCGTAGTGACCATATCCCCAGAAAACACCCACAACACAGTCCCCCGTAGTGACCATATCCCCTTGAAACACCCACAACACAGTCCCCCGTAGTGACCATATCCCCTGAAACACCCACAACACAGTCCCCCGTAGTGACCATATCCCCTGAAACACCCACAACACAGTCCCAGTAGTGACCAAATCCCCTGAAACACCCACAACACAGTCCCCCGTAGTGACCATATCCCCTGAAACACCCACAACACAGTCCCCCATACTGACCATATCCCCCTGAAACACCCACAACACAGTCCCCCGTAGTGACCAAATCCCCTGAAACACCCACAAACAGTCCCCCGTAGTGACCATATCCCCTGAAACACCCACAACACAGTCCCCCCATACTGACCATATCCCCTGAAACACCCACAACACAGTCCCCCATACTGACCATATCCCCTGAAACACCCACAACACAGTCCCCCGTAGTGACCATATCCCCTGAAACACCCACAACACAGTCCCCCGTAGTGACCATATCCCCTGAAACACCCACAACACAGTCCCCCGTAGTGACCATATCCCCAGAAACACCCACAACACAGTCCCCCGTAGTGACCATATCCCCTGAAACACCCACAACACAGTCCCCCGTAGTGACCATATCCCCAGAAACACCCACAACACAGTCCCCCCGTAGTGACCATATCCCCTGAAACACCCACAACACAGTCCCCCGTAGTGACCATATCCCCTGAAAACACCCACAACACAGTCTCCCATACTGACCATATCCCCAGAAACACCCACAACACAGTCCCCCATACTGACCATATCCCCAGAAACACCCACAACACAGTCCCCCATACTGACCATATCCCCTGAAACCACCCACAACACAGTCCCCCGTAGTGACCATATCCCCTGAAACACCCACAACACAGTCCCCCGTAGTGACCATATCCCCTGAAACACACACAACACAGTCCCCCGTACTGACCATATCCCCTGAAACACCCACAACACAGTCCCCCGTAGTGACCATATCCCCAGAAAAACACCCACAACAACCGTCCCCCGTAGTGACCATATCCCCTGAAACACCCACACACAGTCCCCCGTAGTGACCATATCCCCTGAAACACCCACAACACAGTCCCCCGTAGTGACCATATCCCCTGAAACACCCACAACACAGTCCCCCGTAGTGACCATATCCCCAGAAACACCCACAAACACAGTCCCCCGTAGTGACCATATCCCTGAAACACCCACAACACAGTCCCCCCGTAGTGACCATATCCCCTGAAACACCCACAACACAGTCCCCCGTAGTGACCATATCCCCTGAAACAACCCACAACACAGTCCCCCGTAGTGACCATATCCCCTGAAACACCCACAACACAGTCCCCCGTAGTGACCATATCCCCTGAAACACCCACAACACAGTCCCCCGTAGTGACCATATCCCCTGAAACACCCACCACACAGTCCCCAGTAGTGACCAAATCCCCTGAAACACCCACAACACAGTCCCCCGTAGTGACCATATCCCCTGAAACACCCACAACACAGTCCCCCATAGTGACCATATCCCCTGAAACACCCACAACACAGTCCCCGTAGTGACCAAATCCCCTGAAACACCCACAACACAGTCCCCCGTAGTGACCATATCCCCTGAAACACCCACAACACAGTCCCCCATTACTGACCATATCCCCTGAAACACCCACAACCACAGTCCCCCATACTGACCCATATCCCCTGAAACACCCACAACACAGTCCCCCGTAGTGACCATATCCCCTGAAACACCCCACAACACAGTCCCCCGTAGTGACCATATCCCCTGAAACACCCACAACACAGTCCCCCGTAGTGACCATATCCCCAGAAACACCCACAACACAGTCCCCCGTAGTGACCATATCCCCCTGAAACACCCACAACACAGTCCCCCGTAGTGACCATATCCCCAGAAAACACCCACAACACAGTCCCCCCGTAGTGACCATATCCCCTGAAACACCCACAACACAGTCCCCCCGTAGTGACCATATCCCCTGAAACACCCACAACACAGTCCCCCATACTGACCATATCCCCAGAAACACCCACAACACAGTCCCCCATACTGACCATATCCCCAGAAACACCCACAACACAGTCCCCCATACTGACCATATCCCCTGAAACACCCACAACACAGTCCCCCGTAGTGACCATATCCCCTGAAACACCCACAACACAGTCCCCCGTAGTGACCATATCCCCTGAAACACACACAACACAGTCCCCCCGTACTGACCATATCCCCTGAAACACCCACAACACAGTCCCCCGTAGTGACCATATCCCCTGAAACACCCACAACACAGTCGCCCGTACTGACCATATCCCCTGAAACACCCACAACACAGTCCCCCGTAGTGACCATATCCCCAGAAACACCCACAACAAGTCCCCCGTAGTGACCATATCCCCTGAAACACCCACAACACAGTCCCTCTTACTGACCATATCCCCTGAAACACCCACAACACAGTCCCCCATAGTGACCATATCCCCTGAAACACCCACAACACAGTCCCCCATAGTGACCATATCCCCTGAAACAACCCACAACACAGTCCCCCGTAGTGACCATATCCCCAGAAACACCCACAACACAGTCCCCCATACTGACCATATCCCCTGAAAACACCCACAACACAGTCGCCCGTACTGACCATATCCCCTGAAACACCCACAACACAGTCCCCCGTAGTGACCATATCCCCAGAAAACACCCACAACACAGTCCCCCGTAGTGACCATATCCCCTGAAACACCCACAACACAGTCCCCCATACTGACCATATCCCCTGAAACACCCACAACACAGTCCCCCATAGTGACCATATCCCCTGAAACACCCACAACACAGTCCCCCATAGTGACCATATCCCCTGAAACACCCACAACACAGTCCCCCGTAGTGACCATATCCCCTGAAACACCCACAACACAGTCCCCCGTAGTGACCATATCCCCTGAAACACCCACAACACAGTCCCCCGTAGTGACCATATCCCCTGAAACACCCACAACACAGTCCCCCATACTGACCATATCCCCTGAAACACCCACAACACAGTCCCCCATACTGACCATATCCCCTGAAACACCCACAACACAGTCCCCCGTAGTGACCATATCCCCAGAAACACCCACAACACAGTCCCCCGTAGTGACCATATCCCCTGAAACACCCACAACACAGTCCCCCGTAGTGACCATATCCCCTGAAACACCCACAACACAGTCCCCCATACTGACCATATCCCCAGAAACACCCACAACACAGTCCCCCGTAGTGACCATATCCCCTGAAACACCCACAACACAGTCCCCCGTAGTGACCATATCCCCTGAAACACCCACAACACAGTCCCCCGTAGTGACCAAATCCCCTGAAACACCCACAACACAGTCCCCCATAGTGACCATATCCCCAAGCATCTCCATGTAGTCAGACTTTAGATTTTTTGCCACCAGGGTCACAATAATAGGACAATAAATAAATGAAATGTATAATTTATTTAAAAACGCTGTTCCACCATGATAGGACAATAAATAAGACGTATAATTCATTATAAAAAGTTATATAAAATAAAATTATAGAAGTATATCCATCATGTGAACAACATTGAAAGCTCTCTCACTGTCACGACCTGGCCTTAGTTATCTTTGTTCTCTCTCACACCTCGGCTCACAGAAATACATCGGGGATATGCAACCATTTTCTTTCTCACTCACCGCCACACGTTTCCAAACACAACAACAACAACACACACACCATCTACACATACCGGGCCTTCTGTTTACTGATTCTTTTATTTTATCTTGACCACGTTGAATTAGTGCTTTTGTGTCCCAATGAGTTATATTTGAAGATATATAGAACAGCTATATTTGTTATTGTATTGTTACAATCCATAACCGGGCTAGAATTGGGTTTCATTATTTTCCTCATCTATAAGAACTTTGTCATTAAAAAAAATATCCATGGAGTAGTCGTTGTGTCTCTGAACAACTGGTTATCGATATATAGTTTATCAATTACGAGAGCTACTCGTTTCCCTTTTAATCTATTTTCCTTGAAAATTGGATACAGAATTTTACGCCGTTCTGCAACTTCCTTCGGGAACTGGTCATTCATGCCAATTTTGTTCCCAGCTTTTAACCATTATCTTATCTTTAAATGAAGCAAATTTAGCAACGATTGGTCGTTCATACATCTGCCCTCTCTGTACGAAGCGGTCTACACGTTTGAGTTGGATTTTGTCGATAGCTTCGCGTGGGATCTGAAACGCTGTAAAGGAGGAACTCTCTAACTACACATTCAGGAACGTCTCCTTCTTTCTCTTGGATACCTCACATACAGACTAGATCCATGAGAGAGAATCTGGTACTTAGAGTTTGACAAACTGGGTTGACTTGAATTAGTCAGTAAGGATATAAAAGAGTTGAAGGCCTCGAGATGAGTGATGAAAAAGCTGCGACACTGGAGAAGGAAACAAACAGGCTAAAAGGGACAGTCTATAAGATTGAAACCGAAGTTTATTAACTTACAAAGGAGAACACCGTTCTGAGAGAAGCCTTACTGGACATACAGACTAGATCCATGAGAGAGAATCTGGTACTTAGAGTTTGACAAACTGGGTTGACTTGAATTAGTCAGTAAGGATATAAAAGAGTTGAAGGCCTCGAGATGAGTGATGAAAAAGCTGCGACACTGGAGAAGGAAACAAACAGGCTAAAAGGGACAGTCTATAAGATTGAAACCGAAGTTTATTAACTTACAAAGGAGAACACCGTTCTGAGAGAAGCCTTACTGGACATACAGACTAGATCCATGAGAGAGAATCTGGTACTTAGAGGTATCCAAGAGACTTTAATAATAGTAGTAAGACGTATAAAGCATCAGACACCATTAATAAGAAGGGCTAGAAGAGTCTTATATGGTGAGCTACCGAGTGGCTAGGACAGGCAAGCCCCATACTATTGTGGAGGAGTGGCTAGGACAGGCAAGCCCCATACTATTGTGGAGGAGTGGCTAGGACAGGCAAGCCCTAGGATAGGACAGGCAAGCCCCATACTATTGTAGAGGAGTGGCTAGGACAGGCAAGCCCCATACTATTGTAGAGGAGTGGCTAGGACAGGCAAGCCCCATACTATTGTAGAGGAGTGGCTAGGACAGGCAAGCCCATACTATTTGTAGAGGAGTGGCTAGGACAGACAAGCCCATACTATTGTAGAGGAGTGGCTAGGACAGGCAAGCCCCATACTATTGTAGAGGAGTGGCTAGGACAGGCAAGCCCCATACTATTGTAGAGGAGTGGCTAGGACAGGCAAGCCCCATACTATTGTGGAGGAGTGGCTAGGACAGGCAAGCCCCATACTATTGTAGAGGAGTGGCTAGGACAGACAAGCCCCATACTATTGTAGAGGAGTGGCTAGGACAGGCAAGCCCCATACTATTGTAGAGGAGTGGCTAGGACAGGCAAGCCCCATACTATTGTAGAGGAGTGGCTAGGACAGGCAAGCCCCATACTATTGTAGAGGAGTGGCTAGGACAGGCAAGCCCCATACTATTGTAGAGGAGTGGCTAGGACAGGCAAGCCCCATACTATTGTAGAGGAGTGGCTAGGACAGGCAAGCCCCATACTATTGTAGAGGAGTGGCTAGGACAGGCATAGCCCCATACTATTGTAGAGGAGTGGCTAGGACAGGCAAGCCCCATACTATTGTAGAGGAGTGGCTAGGACAGGCAAGCCCCATACTATTGTAGAGGAGTGGCTAGGACAGGCAAGCCCCATACTATTGTAGAGGAGTGGCTAGGACAGACAAGCCCCCATACTATTGTAGAGGAGTGGCTAGGACAGACAAGCCCCATACTATTGTAGAGGAGTGGCTAGGACAGGCAAGCCCATACTATTGTAGAGGAGTGGCTAGGACAGACAAGCCCCATACTATTGTAGAGGAGTGGCTAGGACAGACAAGCCCCATACTATTGTAGAGGAGTGGCTAGGACAGGCAAGCCCCATACTATTGTAGAGGAGTGGCTAGGACAGGCAAGCCCCATACTATTGTAGAGGAGTGGCTAGGACAGACAAGCCCCATACTATTGTAGAGGAGTGGCTAGGACAGGCAAGCCCCATACTATTGTAGAGGAGTGGCTAGGACAGACAAGCCCCTACTATTGTAGAGGAGTGGCTAGGACAGGCAAGCCCCATACTATTGTAGAGGAGTGGCTAGGACCGGCAAGCCCCATACTATTGTAGAGGAGTGGCTAGGACAGGCAAGCCCCATACTATTGTAGAGGAGTGGCTAGGACAGGCAAGCCCCATACTATTGTAGAGGAGTGGCTAGGACAGGCAAGCCCCATACTATTGTGGAGGAGTGGCTAGGACAGACAAGCCCCATACTATTGTGGAGGAGTGGCTAGGACAGGCAAGCCCCATACTATTGTGGAGGAGTGGCTAGGACAGACAAGCCCCATACTATTGTGGAGGAGTGGCTAGGACAGGCAAGCCCCATACTATTGTGGAGGAGTGGCTAGGACAGGCAAGCCCCATACTATTGTGGAGGAGTGGCTAGGACAGACAAGCCCCATACTATTGTAGAGGAGTGGCTAGGACAGGCAAGCCCCATACTATTGTAGAGGAGTGGCTAGGACAGGCAAGCCCCATACTATTGTAGAGGAGTGGCTAGGACAGGCAAGCCCCATACTATTGTAGAGGAGTGGCTAGGACAGACAAGCCCCATACTATTGTAGAGGAGTGGCTAGGACAGGCAAGCCCCATACTATTGTAGAGGAGTGGCTAGGACAGACAAGCCCCATACTATTGTGGAGGAGTGGCTAGGACAGGCAAGCCCCATACTATTGTGGAGGAGTGGCTAGGACAGACAAGCCCCATACTATTGTAGAGGAGTGGCTAGGACAGGCAAGCCCCATACTATTGTGGAGGAGTGGCTAGGACAGACAAGCCCCATACTATTGTAGAGGAGTGGCTAGGACAGGCAAGCCCCATACTATTGTAGAGGAGTGGCTAGGACAGGCAAGCCCCATACTATTGTAGAGGAGTGGCTAGGACAGGCAAGCCCCATACTATTGTAGAGGAGTGGCTAGGACAGACAAGCCCCATACTATTGTAGAGGAGTGGCTAGGACAGGCAAGCCCCATACTATTGTAGAGGAGTGGCTAGGACAGACAAGCCCCATACTATTGTAGAGGTGTGGCTAGGACAGGCAAGCCCCATACTATTGTAGAGGAGTGGCTAGGACAGGCAAGCCCCATACTATTGTGGAGGAGTGGCTAGGACAGACAAGCCCCATACTATTGTAGAGGAGTGGCTAGGACAGACAAGCCCCATACTATTGTAGAGGAGTGGCTAGGACAGGCAAGCCCCATACTATTGTGGAGGAGTGGCTAGGACAGGCAAGCCCCATACTATTGTAGAGGAGTGGCTAGGACAGGCAAGCCCCATACTATTGTAGAGGAGTGGCTAGGACAGACAAGCCCCATACTATTGTAGAGGAGTGGCTAGGACAGGCAAGCCCATACTATTGTAGAGGAGTGGCTAGGACAGGCAAGCCCCATACTATTGTAGAGGAGTGGCTAGGACAGGCAAGCCCCATACTATTGTAGAGGAGTGGCTAGGAACAGGCAAGCCCCATACTATTGTAGAGGAGTGGCTAGGACAGACAAGCCCCATACTATTGTAGAGGAGTGGCTAGGACAGGCAAGCCCCATACTATTGTAGAGGAGTGGCTAGGACAGGCCAAGCCCCATACTATTGTAGAGGAGTGGCTAGGCAGGCAAGCCCCATACTATTGTGGAGGAGTGGCTAGGACAGGCAAGCCCCCATACTATTGTAGAGGAGTGGCTAGGACAGACAAGCCCCATACTTATTGTAGAGGAGTGGCTCGGACAGGCAAGCCCCATACTATTGTAGAGGAGTGGCTAGGACAGGCAAGCCCCATTACTATTGTAGAGTGAGTGGCTAGGACAGGCAAGCCCCATACTATTGTAGAGGAGTGGCTAGGACAGGCAAGCCCCATACTATTGTAGAGGAGTGGCTAGGAAAGGCAAGCCCCATACTATTGTAGAGGAGTGGCTAGGACAGGCAAGCCCCATACTATTGTAGAGGAGTGGCTAGGACAGGCAAGCCCCATACTATTGTAGAGGAAGTGGCTAGGACAGGCAAGCCCCATACTATTGTAGAGGAGTGGCTAGGACAGGCAAGCCCCATACTATTGTAGAGGAGTGGCTAGGACAGGCAAGCCCCATACTATTGTAGAGGAGTGGCTAGGACAGACCAGCCCATACTATTGTAGAGGAGTGGCTAGGACAGACAAGCCCCATACTATTGTAGAGGAGTGGCTAGGACAGGCAAGCCCCATACTATTGTAGAGGAGTGGCTAGGACAGACAAAGCCCCATACTATTGTAGAGGAGTGAGCTAGGACAGACAAGCCCATACTATTGTAGAGGAGTGGCTAGGACAGGCAACCCCATACTATTGTAGAGGAGTGGCTAGACAGGCAAGCCCATACTATTGTAGAGGAGTGGCTAGGACAGACAAGCCCCATACTATTGTAGAGGAGTGGCTAGGACAGGCAAGCCCCATACTATTGTAGAGGAGTGGCTAGGACAGACAAGCCCCATACTATTGTAGAGGAGTGGCTAGGACAGGCAAGCCCCCTACTACTATTGTAGAGGAGTGGCTAGGACAGGCAAGCCCCATACTATTGTAGAGGAGTGGCTAGGACAGGCAAGCCCCATACTATTGTAGAGGAGTGGCTAGGACAGGCAAGCCCCATACTATTGTAGAGGAGTGGCTTAGGGACAGGCAAGCCCCCATACTATTGTGGGAGGAGTGGCTAGGACAGGACAAGCCCATACTATTGTGGAGGAGTGGCTAGGACAGGCAAGCCCCATACTATTGTGGAGGAGTGGCTAGGACAGACAAGCCCCATACTATTGTGGAGGAGTGGCTAGGACAGGCAAGCCCCATACTATTGTGGAGGAGTGGCTAGGACAGGCAAGCCCCATACTATTGTGGAGGAGTGGCTAGGACAGACAAGCCCAATACTATTGTAGAGGAGTGCTAGGACAGGCAAGCCCCATACTATTGTAGAGGAGTGGCTAGGACAGGCAAGCCCCATACTATTGTAGAGGAGTGGCTAGGACAGGCAAGCCCCATACTATTGTAGAGGAGTGGCTAGGACAGACAAGCCCCATACTATTGTAGAGGAGTGGCTAGGACAGGCAAGCCCCATACTATTGTAGAGGAGTGGCTAGGACAGACAAGCCCCATACTATTGTGGAGGAGTGGCTAGGACAGGCAAGCCCCATACTATTGTGGAGGAGTGGCTAGGACAGACAAGCCCCATACTATTGTAGAGGAGTGGCTAGGACAGGCAAGCCCCATACTATTGTAGAGGAGTGGCTAGGACAGGCAAGCCCCATACTATTGTAGAGGAGTGGCTAGGACAGGCAAGCCCCATACTATTGTAGAGGAGTGGCTAGGACAGGCAAGCCCCATACTATTGTAGAGGAGTGGCTAGACAGACAAGCCCCATACTATTGTAGAGGAGTGGCTAGGACAGACAAGCCCCATACTATTGTGGAGGAGTGGCTAGGACAGGCAAGCCCCATACTATTGTAGAGGAGTGGCTAGGACAGGCAAGCCCCATACTATTGTAGAGGAGTGGCTAGGACAGGCAAGCCCCATACTATTGTAGAGGAGTGGCTAGGACAGACAAGCCCCATACTATTGTAGAGGAGTGGCTAGGACAGACAAGCCCCATACTATTGTAGAGGAGTGCTAGACAGACAAGCCCCATACTATTGTAGAGGAGTGGCTAGGACAGGCAAGCCCCATACTATTGTAGAGGAGTGGCTAGGACAGACAAGCCCCATACTATTGTGGAGGAGTGGCTAGGACAGGCAAGCCCCATACTATTGTGGAGGAGTGGCTAGGACAGACAAGCCCCATACTATTGTAGAGGAGTGGCTAGGGACAGGCAAGCCCCATACTATTGTGGAGGAGTGGCTAGGACAGACAAGCCCCATACTATTGTAGAGGAGTGGCTAGGACAGGCAAGCCCCATACTATTGTAGAGGAGTGGCTAGGGACAGGCAAGCCCCATACTATTGTAGAGGAGTGGCTAGGACAGGCAAGCCCCATACTATTGTAGAGGAGTGGCTGGACAGACAAGCCCCATACTATTGTAGAGGAGTGGCTAGGACAGGCAAGCCCCATACTATTGTAGAGGAGTGGCTAGGACAGACAAGCCCCATACTATTGTAGAGGTGTGGCTAGGACAGGCAAGCCCCATACTATTGTAGAGGAGTGGCTAGGACAGGCAAGCCCCATACTATTGTGGAGGAGTGGCTAGGACAGACAAGCCCCATACGATTGTAGAGGAGTGCTAGGACAGACAAGCCCCATACTATTGTAGAGGAGTGGCTAGGACAGGCAAGCCCCATACTATTGTGGAGGAGTGGCTAGGACAGGCAAGCCCCATACTATTGTAGAGGAGTGGCTAGGACAGGCAAGCCCCATACTATTGTAGAGGAGTGGCTAGGACAGACAAGCCCCATACTATTGTAGAGGAGTGCTAGGACAGGCAAGCCCCATACTATTGTAGAGGAGTGGCTAGGACAGGCAAGCCCCATACTATTGTAGAGGAGTGGCTAGGACAGGCAAGCCCCATACTATTGTAGAGGAGTGGCTAGGACAGGCAAGCCCCATACTATTGTAGAGGAGTGGCTAGGACAGACAAGCCCCATACTATTGTAGAGGAGTGGCTAGGACAGGCAAGCCCCATACTATTGTAGAGGAGTGGCTAGGACAGGCAAGCCCCATACTATTGTAGAGGAGTGGCTAGGACAGGCAAGCCCCATACTATTGTGGAGGAGTGGCTAGGGACAGGCAAGCCCCATACTATTGTAGAGGAGTGGCTAGGACAGACAAGCCCCATACTATTGTAGAGGAGTGGCTAGGACAGGCAAGCCCCATACTATTGTAGAGGAGTGGCTAGGACAGGCAAGCCCCATACTATTGTAGAGGAGTGGCTAGGACAGGCAAGCCCCATACTATTGTAGAGGAGTGGCTAGGACAGGCAAGCCCCATACTATTGTAGAGGAGTGGCTAGGACAGGCAAGCCCCATACTATTGTAGAGGAGTGGCTAGGACAGGCAAGCCCCATACTATTGTAGAGGAGTGGCTAGGACAGGCAAGCCCCATACTATTGTAGAGGAGTGGCTAGGACAGGCAAGCCCCATACTATTGTAGAGGAGTGGCTAGGACAGGCAAGCCCCATACTATTGTAGAGGAGTGGCTAGGACAGGCAAGCCCCATACTATTGTAGAGGAGTGGCTAGGACAGACAAGCCCCATACTATTGTAGAGGAGTGGCTAGGACAGACAAGCCCCCATACTATTGTAGAGGAGTGGCTAGGACAGGCAAGCCCCATACTATTGTAGAGGAGTGGCTAGGACAGACAAAGCCCCATACTATTGTAGAGGAGTGGCTAGGACAGACAAGCCCCATACTATTGTAGAGGAGTGGCTAGGACAGGCAAGCACTATTGTAGAGGAGTGGCTAGGACAGGCAAGCCCCATACTATTTGTAGAGGAGTGGCTAGGACAGACAAGCCCCATACTATTGTAGAGGAGTGGCTAGGACAGGCAAGCCCCATACTAGTGTAGAGGAGTGGCTAGGACAGACAAGCCCATATATTGTAGAGGAGTGGCTAGGACAGGCAAGCCCCATACTATTGTAGAGGAGTGGCTAGGGACAGGCAAGCCCCATACTATTGTAGAGGAGTGGCTAGGACAGGCAAGCCCCATACTATTGTAGAGGAGTGGCTAGGACAGGCAAGCCCCATACTATTGTAGAGGAGTGGCTAGGACAGGCAAGCCCCATACTATGTGGGAGGTGGCTAGGACAGACAAGCCCCCATATATTGTGGAGGAGTGGCTAGGACAGGCAAGCCCCATACTATTGTGGAGGAGTGGCTAGGACAGACAAGCCCAATACTATTGTGGAGGAGTGGCTAGGACAGGCAAGCCCCATACTATTGTGGAGGAGTGGCTAGGACAGGCAAGCCCCATACTATTGTGGAGGAGTGGCTAGGACAGACAAGCCCCATACTATTGTAGAGGAGTGGCTAGGACAGCAAAGCCCCATACTATTGTAGAGGAGTGGCTAGGACAGGCAAGCCCATACTATTGTAGAGGAGTGGTAGGACAGGCAAGCCCCATACTATTGTAGAGGAGTGGCTAGGACAGACAAGCCCCATACTATTGTGGAGGAGTGGCTAGGACAGGCAAGCCCCATACTCTGTGGAGGAGTGGCTAGGACAGACAAGCCCATACTATTGTAGAGGAGTGGCTAGGACAGGCAAGCCCCATACTATTGTGGAGGCGTGGCTAGGACAGACAAGCCCCATACTATTGTAGAGGAGTGGCTAGGACAGGCAAAGCCCCAATACTATTGTAGAGGAGTGGCTAGGACAGGCAAGCCCCATACTATTGTAGAGGAGTGGCTAGGACAGGCAAGCCCCATACTATTGTAGAGGAAGTGGCTAGGACAGACAAGCCCCATACTATTGTAGGAGAGTGGCTAGGACAGGCAAGCCCATTACTATTGTAGAGGAGTGGCTAGAACAGACAAGCCCCATACTATTGTAGAGTGTGGCTAGGACAGGCAAGCCCCCATACTATTGTAGAGGAGTGGCTAGGACAGGCAAGCCCCATACTATTGTGGAGGAGTGGCTAGGACAGACAAGCCCCATACTATTGTAGAGGAGTGGCTAGGACAGACAAGCCCCATACTATTGTAGAGGAGTGGCTAGGACAGGCAAGCCCCATACTATTGTGGAGGAGTGGCTAGGACAGGCAAGCCCCATACTATTGTAGAGGAGTGGCTAGGACAGGCAAGCCCCATACTATTGTAGAGGAGTGGCTAGGACAGACAAGCCCCATACTATTGTAGAGGAGTGGCTAGGACAGACAAGCCCCATACTATTGTAGAGGAGTGGCTAGGACAGACAAGCCCCATACTATTGTGGAGGAGTGGCTAGGACAGGCAAGCCCCATACTATTGTAGAGGAGTGGCTAGGACAGGCAAGCCCCATACTATTGTAGAGGAGTGGCTAGGACAGGCAAGCCCCATACTATTGTAGAGGAGTGGCTAGGACAGACAAGCCCCATACTATTGTAGAGGAGTGGCTAGGACAGGCAAGCCCCATACTATTGTAGAGGAGTGGCTAGGACAGACAAGCCCCATACTATCTAGAGGAGTGGCTAGGACAGGCAAGCCCCATACTATTGTAGAGGAGTGGCTAGGACAGGCAAGCCCCATACTATTGTGGAGGAGTGGCTAGGACAGACAAGCCCCATACTATTGTAGAGGAGTGGCTAGGGCAGACAAGCCCCCATACTATTGTAGAGGAGTGGCTAGGACAGACAAGCCCCATACTATTGTGGAGGAGTGGCTAGGACAGGCAAGCCCCATACTATTGTAGAGGAGTGGCTAGGACAGGCAAGCCCATACTATTGTAGAGGAGTGGCTAGGACAGACAAGCCCCATACTATTGTAGAGGAGTGGCTAGGACAGGCAAGCCCCATACTATTGTAGAGGAGTGGCTAGGACAGGCAAGCCCCATACTATTGTAGAGGAGTGGCTAGGACAGACAAGCCCCATACTATTGTAGAGGAGTGGCTAGGGACAGGCAAGCCCCATACTATTGTAGAGGAGTGGCTAGGACAGACAAGCCCATACTATTGTAGAGGAGTGGCTAGGACAGGCAAGCCCCATACTATTGTAGAGGAGTGGCTAGGACAGGCAAGCCCCATACTATTGTGGAGGAGTGGCTAGGACAGGACAAGCCCCATACTATTGTGAGGAGTGGCTAGGACATGCAAGCCCCATACTATTGTGGAGGAGTGGCTAGGCAAGGCAAGCCCCCATACTATTGTAGAGGAGTGGCTAGGACAGGCAAGCCCCATACTATTGTAGAGGAGTGGCTAGGACAGACAGCCCATACTATTGTAGAGGAGTGGCTAGGACAGACAAGCCCCATACTATTGTAGAGGAGTGGCTAGGACAGACAAGCCCCATACTATTGAGAGTGGGACGGCAAAGCCCCCTAGCAAGCCCCAACATTGAGAGGAGTGGCTAGGACAGGCAAGCCCCATACTATTGTAGAGGAGTGGCTAGGACAGGACAAGCCCCATACTATTGTAGAGGAGTGGCTAGGGACAGACAAGCCCCATACTATTGTAGAGGAGTGGCTAGGACAGGCAAGCCCCATACTATTGTAGAGGAGTGGCTAGTACAGGCAATCCCCATACTATTGTAGAGGAGTGGCTAGGACAGACAAGCCCCATACTATTGTAGAGGAGTGGCTAGGACAGGCAAGCCCCATACTATTGTAGAGGAGTGGCTAGGACAGGCAAGCCCCATACTATTGTAGAGGAGTGGCTAGTACAGGCAAGCCCCATATATTGTAGAGGAGTGACTAGGTACAGGCAAGCCCCATACTATGTAGAGGAGTGGACTGGGACAGGCAAGCCCCATACTATTGTAGAGGAGTGGCTAGGACAGACAAGCCCCATACTATTGTAGGAGGAGTGGCTAGGACAGACAAGCCCCATACTATTGTAGGAGGAGTGGCTAGGACAGGAAGCCCCATACATTGTAGAGGAGTGGCTAGGACAGGCAAGCCCCATACTATTGTATAGGAGTGGCTAGGACAGGACAGCCCCATACTATGGTAGAGAGTGGCTAGGACAGCAAGCCCCATACTATTGTAGAGGAGTGGCTAGGACAGGCAAGCCTCCCATACTATTGTAGAGGAGTGGCTAGGTACAGGCAATCCCCATACTATTGTAGAGGAGTGGCTAGGACAGACAAGCCCCCATACTATGTAGAGGAGTGGCTAGGACAGGCAAGCCCCATACTATTGTAGAGGAGTGGCTAGGACAGACAAGCCCCCATACTATTGTGGAGGAGTGCTAGGACAGGCAAGCCCCATACTATTGTGAGAGTTGCTAGGACAGGCAGCCCCATACTATTGTAGAGGAGTGGCTAGGACAGGCAAGCCCATACTATTGTATGAGGAGGTGGCTAGACAGACAAGCCCCATACTATTGTGAGGAGTGGCTAGGACAGACAAGCCCATACTATTGTAGAGGAGTGGCTAGGACAGACAAGCCCCATACTATTGTGGAGGAGTGGCTAGGACAGGCAAGCCCCCATACTATTGTAGAGGAGTGGCTAGGACAGCAAGCCCCATACTATTGTAGAGGAGTGGCTAGGACAGGCAAGCCCCATACTATTGTAGAGGAGTGGCTAGGACAGACAAGCCCCATACTATTTAGAGGAGTGGCTAGGACAGACAAGCCCCATACTATTGTAGAGGAGTGGCTAGGACAGACAAGCCCCATACTATTGTGGAGGAGTGGCTAGGACAGGCAAGCCCCATACTATTGTAGAGGAGTGGCTAGGACAGGCAAGCCACCATACTATTGTAGAGGAGTGGCTTAGGACAGGCAAGCCCCATACTATTGTAGAGGAGTGGCTAGGACAGACAAGCCCCATACTATTGTAGAGGAGTGGCTAGGACAGACAAGCCCCATACTATTGTAGAGGAGTGTGCTAGGACAGCAAGCCCCATACTATTGGGTAGAGGAGTGGCTAGTGAAGGGAAAGACAGGCATCCCATGAACTATTGTAGAGGAGTGGCTAGGACAGACAAGCACATACTATTGTAGAGGAGTTGGCTAGGACAGCGCAAGGCCCCATACTATTGTAGAAGGATTGGCTAGGGACAGGCAAGCCAATACTATTGTAGAGGAGTGGCTAGTACACAAGGCAAGCGCCCATACGATTGTAAGAGGAGGTGGCTGGGACAAAGGGCAAAGCCCCATACTATTGTAGAGGAGTGGCATAGGGACAGACATCGCCCATACTATTGTAGAGGAGTGGTCTAGGACAGACAAGCCCCATACTATTGTGGAGGAGTAGGCTAGGACAGACAAAGCCCCATACTATTGTAGAGGAGGGCGTAGGACAGACAAGCCCCATACTTATTGTAAGAGGAAGTGGGGCTAGTACAGGCAAGCCCCATACTATTGTAGAGGAGTGGCTAGACAGACAAGCCCCATACTATTGTGAGGAGTGGCTAGGACAGCAAAGCCCCATACTATGTAGAGGAGTGGCTAGGACAGGCAAGCCCCATACTATTGTAGAGGAGTGGCTAGGACAGGCAAGCCCATACTATTGTAGAGGAGTGGCTAGGACAGACAAGCCCCATACTATTGTAGAGGAGTGGCTAGGACAGGCAAGCCCCATACTATTGTAGAGGAGTGGCTAGGACAGGCAAGCCCCATACTATTGTAGAGGAGTGGCTAGTACAGGCAAGCCCCATACTATTGTAGAGGAGTGGCTAGGACAGACAAGCCCCATACTATTGTAGAGGAGTGGCTAGGACAGGCAAGCCCCATACTATTGTGGAGGAGTGGCTAGGACAGGCAAGCCCCATACTATTGTAGAGGAGTGGCTAGGACAGGCAAGCCCCATACTATTGTAGAGGAGTGGCTAGGACAGACAAGCCCCATACTATTGTAGAGGAGTGGCTAGGACAGACAAGCCCCATACTATTGTAGAGGAGTGGCTAGGACAGACAAGCCCCATACTATTGTGGAGGAGTGGCTAGGACAGGCAAGCCCCATACTATTGTAGAGGAAGTGGCTAGGGACAGGCAAGCCCCATACTATTGTAGAGGAGTGGCTAGGACAGGCAAGCCCCCTACTATTTGTAGAGGAGTGGCTAGGACAGACAAGCCCCATACTATTGTAGAGGAGTGGCTAGGACAGGCAAGCCCCATACTATTGTAGAGGAGTGGCTAGGACAGGCAAGCCCCATACTATTGTAGAGGAGTGGCTAGGACAGGCAAGCCCCATACTATTGTAGAGGAGTGGCTAGGACAGGCAAGCCCCATACTATTGTAGAGGAGTGGCTAGGACAGACAAGCCCCATACTATTGTAGAGGAGTGGCTAGGACAGGCAAGCCCCATACTATTGTAGAGGAGTGGCTAGGACAAGGCAAGCCCCATACTATTGTAGAGGAGTGGGCTAGGACAGACAAGCCCCATACTATTGTAGAGGAGTGGCTAGGACAGGCAAGCCCCATACTATTGTAGAGGAGTGGCTAGGACAGACACGCCCATACTATTGTAGAGGAGTGGCTAGGACAGGCAAGCCCCATACTATTGTAGAGGAGTGTGCTAGGACAGGCAAGCCCCATACTATTGTGGAGGAGTGGCTAGGACAGACAAGCCCATACTATTGTAGAGGAGTGGCTAGGACAGGCAAGCCCCATACTATTGTAGAGGAGTGGCTAGGACAGACAAGCCCCATACTATTGTAGAGGAGTGGCTAGGACAGGCAAGCCCCATACTATTGTAGAGGAGTGGCTAGGACAGACAAGCCCCATACTATTGTAGAGGAGTGGCTAGGACAGGCAAGCCCCATACTATTGTAGAGGAGTGGCTAGGACAGGCAAGCCCCATACTATTGTAGAGGAGTGGCTAGGACAGACAAGCCCCATACTATTGTAGAGGAGTGGCTAGGACAGACAAGCCCCATACTATTGTAGAGGAGTGGCTAGGACAGACAAGCCCCATACTATTGTAGAGGAGTGGCTAGGACAGACAAGCCCCATACTATTGTAGAGGAGTGGCTAGGACAGGCAAGCCCCATACTATTGTAGAGGAGTGGCTAGGACAGGCAAGCCCCATACTATTGTGGAGGAGTGGCTAGGACAGACAAGCCCCATACTATTGTAGAGGGAGTGGCTAGGACAGGCAAGCCCCATACTATTGTAGAGGAGTGGCTAGGACAGACAAGCCCCATACTATTGTAGAGGAGTGGCTAGGACAGGCAAGCCCCATACTATTGTAGAGGAGTGGCTAGGACAGACAAGCCCCATACTATTGTAGAGGAGTGGCTAGGACAGGCAAGCCCCATACTATTGTAGAGGAGTGGCTAGGACAGGCAAGCCCCATACTATTGTAGAGGAGTGGCTAGGACAGACAAGCCCCATACTATTGTAGAGGAGTGGCTAGGACAGACAAGCCCCATACTATTGTAGAGGAGTGGCTAGGACAGACAAGCCCCATACTATTGTAGAGGAGTGGCTAGGACAGACAAGCCCCATACTATTGTAGAGAGTGGCTAGGACAGGCAAGCCCCATACTATTGTAGAGGAGTGGCTAGGACAGGCAAGCCCCATACTATTGTAGAGGAGTGGCTAGGACAGGCAAGCCCCATACTATTGTAGAGGAGTGGCTAGGACAGGCAAGCCCCATACTATTGTAGAGGAGTGGCTAGGACAGACAAGCCCCATACTATTGTGGAGGACTTCATTCTTCCTGCTGCTGTGGATATGGCTGGGGGAATGCTGGGGGAAAAGGCCCCAAAAACTATATCAAACAACACTGTTTCACAACGCATCAGTGACATGGCAGGAGATGTTTTGAAACAATTACAGCAAACAAGCAGTGAATTCTGTGTTACAGCTGGATGAGTCAGACGTGGTGGGCCTGGCACAGCTCCTGGTACATGTCTGTTACAGCTGGATGAGTCAGACGTGGTGGGCCTGGCACAGCTCCTGGTATATGTCTGTTACAGCTGGATGAGTCAACAGACGTGGTGGGCCTGGCACAGCTCCTGGTACATGCCTGTTACAGCTGGATGAGTCAGACGTGGTGGGCCTGGCACAGCTCCTGGTACATGTCTGTTACAGCTGGATGAGTCAGACGTGGTGGGCCTGGCACAGCTCCTGGTATATGTCTGTTACAGCTGGATGAGTCAACAGACGTGGTGGGCCTGACACAGCTCCTGGTATATGTCTGTTACAGCTGGATGAGTCAACAGACGTGGCCTGGCACAGCTCCTGGTATATGTCTGTTACAGCTGGATGAGTCAGACGTGGCCTGGCACAGCTCCTGGTATATGTCTGTTACAGCTGGATGAGTCAACAGACGTGGTGGGCCTGGCACAGCTCCTGGTATATGTCTGTTACAGCTGGATGAGTCAGACGTGGTGGGCCTGGCACAGCTCCTGGTACATGTCTGTTACAGCTGGATGAGTCAGACGTGGTGGGCCTGGCACAGCTCCTGGTACATGTCTGTTACAGCTGTATGATTCAGACGTGGTGGGCCTGGCACAGCTCCTGGTACATGTCTGTTACAGCTGGATGAGTCAACAGACGTGGTGGGCCTGGCACAGCTCCTGGTACATGTCTGTTAAAGCTGGATGAGTCAACAGACGTGGTGGGCCTGGCACAGCTCCTGGTATATGTCTGTTACAGCTGGATGAGTCAACAGACGTGGCCTGGCACAGCTCCTGGTATATGTCTGTTACAGCTGGATGAGTCAACAGACGTGGCCTGGCACAGCTCCTGGTACATGTCTGTTACAGCTGGATGAGTCAACAGACGTGGTGGGCCTGGCACAGCTCCTGGTATATGTCTGTTACAGCTGGATGAGTCAACAGACGTGGTGGGCCTGACACAGCTCCTGGTATATGTCTGTTACAGCTGGATGAGTCAACAGACGTGGCCTGGCACAGCTCCTGGTATATGTCTGTTACAGCTGGATGAGTCAGACGTGGCCTGGCACAGCTCCTGGTATATGTCTGTTACAGCTGGATGAGTCAACAGACGTGGTGGGCCTGGCACAGCTCCTGATATATGTCTGTTACAGCTGGATGAGTCAGACGTGGTGGGCCTGGCACAGCTCCTGGTACATGTCTGTTACAGCTGGATGAGTCAGACGTGGTGGGCCTGGCACAGCTCCTGGTACATGTCTGTTACAGCTGGATGATTCAGACGTGGTGGGCCTGGCACCGCTCCTGGTACATGTCTGTTACAGCTGGATGAGTCAACAGACGTGGTGGGCCTGGCACAGCTCCTGGTACATGTCTGTTACAGCTGGATGAGTCAACAGACGTGGTGGGCCTGGCACAGCTCCTGGTATATGTCTGTTACAGCTGGATGAGTCAACAGACGTGGTGGGCCTGGCACAGCTCCTGGTACATGCCTGTTACAGCTGGATGAGTCAACAGACGTGGTGGGCCTGGCACAGCTCCTGGTATATGTCTGTTACAGCTGGATGAGTCAACAGACGTGGTGGGCCTGGCACAGCTCCTGGTATATGTCTGTTACGTTTATGGGAGAGTCAATTAAGGAAAACATACTCTTCTGCAAACCAGGGCAACAGGATAACAGGAGAGGTTATGTTTAAAGTAATGGACAGTTTTGTGACATCAAATGGACTTTAGTGGTCTAGATGTGTTGGTGTCTGTACTGATGGTTTGAGTTTGAGTTTATTTTTATTTTTACAGGGACAGTGCACATTAATCAACATTTCAGTAAAAGTGCCGGTTTTAGCCAACCGGCTAATTTTCAACCGCAGTCCCTGGGCAGGTTATTAAAAACAATTACAATATAGACAATAGCAACATAGAACAAGCAAGACATAGCATACAGACAGAGCAACATAGGACAAGCAAGACGTAGCATACAGACAGAGCAGCATAAAACAAAAAGCAGCAAGACAAAATTCATAAAAGCAACAAAGTGTTTCCACACCTCACAAGCTACAGACAACAGACAACATGGAGAGGCAACACACAGCTAGGGACCATGTTCACAAATCTGATTGACCTTTAGCCATGTCTTCAAGCATTTTGTGAAAGTGTGATATGTGGTGCAGTTATGTGTGTCTGATGGCGGTGTATTCCAGACATGGGAAGCTCTCACAGAGAATGCAGATTTACTAAAGGTGCTTTTCCTTAGGGGAACTATACAGTCACCTCTCATGGTAGACCTTGTGGATCTGCTGACATATGTTTGGGTTTTCTGTTTAACAAAAATACTGAGTGGAGGGGGAGCCAGGCCATTTAGGATCTTGAATACAAGATCGATGCGTCGGTGTATTGCACAAGATTTTCCCAACTCAGGAGCTCATGCTTTCTAAGGATGTGACAATGATGATGGCTATTGGGCTTCCTATCAAGCGCTTTGAGAGCCTGTTTGTAGACAGACTGAATAGGTTTTAATGTTGTACAGCAAGCTTGGGCCCAACTAGTCAAGCAGTATGTTAAGTGGGGGAGTATCATAGATTTGAAGTACAGTTTTGCTACCGCTGTAGTCAAACAATTTCGTATAAATCGGAAATTAGCTAGGTTGAATTTGGTTATTTGAATTACCTTTTTCACATGCTTTTTAAAAGAGAGGTTGGAATCAAGTATGATGCCAAGGTACTTAAAATCGGATACCACCTGGAGCTTCTCCCCTGACACATAGACATCTGGCTCAGTAGCATCTGTTGACCTCTTTGTGAAGAACATGCAAACAGTTTTTTTCACATGGTGCAAAAGCCATGACAGGGAGACATAGTGGAGTGGTAACGTGGTGCAAGCAGTTGCTCCCGACGCCACTTGGGAACACTGCAGCATCCACCGAGAGGTTCTTGGGTACACTGCAGCATCCACCGAGAAGCTCTTGGGTACACTGCAGCATCCACCGAGAGGCTCTTGGGTACACTGCAGCATCCACCGAGAGGCTCTTGGGTACACTGCAGCATCCACCGAGAGGCTCTTGGGTACACTGCAGCATCCACCGAGAGGCTCTTGGGTACACTGCAGCATCCACCGAGAGGCTCTTGGGTACACTGCAGCATCCACCGAGAGGCTCTTGGGTACACTGCAGCATCCACCGAGAGGCTCTTGGGTACACTGCAGCATCCACCGAGAGGCTCTTGGGTACACTGCAGCATCCACCGAGAGGCTCTTGGGTACACTGCAGCATCCACCGAGAGGCTCTTGGGTACACTGCAGCATCCACCGAGAGGCTCTTGGGTACACTGCAGCATCCACCGAGAGCTCTTGGGTACACTGCAGCATCCCGAGGCTCTTGGGTACACTGCAGCATCCACCGAGAGGCTCTTGGGTACACTGCAGCATCCACCGAGAGGCTCTTGGGTACACTGCAGCATCCACCGAGAGGCTCTTGGGTACACTGCAGCATCCACCGAGAGGCTCTTGCTGCCAAAGGAATGCCTGACAGGTTGAAAGACGTTCTGGACACTACAGTGAAAATGGTTAACTTTGTTAAAGCAAGGCCCCTGAACTCTTGTGTATTTTCTTTACTGACCATAATTTTCACTTGTCTGACCGCTTGCATGATGATGAGTTTCTCACACGACTGGCCAATCTGGGTGATGTTTTTTTCTCGCCTGAATGATCTGAATCTAGGATTACAGGGCGTCTCTACAACTATATTGAATGTGCGGGACAAAATTCAGGCTGTGATTAAGAAGTTGTAGCTCTTCACTGTCTGCATCAACAAGGACAACACACAGGTCTTTCCATCATTGTATGATTTATTTTGCAAATGAACTCCAGCTTAAGGACAATGTCAAATGTGATACAAGGAAGCACCTGAGTGAGCTGGGTGGAAATTATGCAGGTACTTTCCCGAAACAGGCGACACAAACAACTGGATTTGTTATCCCTTTCATGCCTTGCCTCCAGTCCACTTACCGATCTGAACAAGAGAGCCTAATCGAAATGGCAACAAGCGGTTCTGTGAAAATGTAATTTAATCAGAAGCCACTGCCAGATTTCTGCATAGGGTTCGCTCAGAGTATCCTGTCTTGGCAAATCTTGCTGTTAAAACACTGATGCCCTTTGCAACCACGTACCTATGTGAGAGAGGATTCTCGGCCCTCACGACCATGAACACTAGATACAGGCACAGACTGGGTGTGGAAAATGATTTAAGACTGAGACTTTCTCCAATACAACCCAACATTGCAGAGTTATGTGCATCCTTTCAAACACACCCTTCTCATTAATCTGTGGTGAGTTATTCACAACTTTTGATGAACAAATAAAGTTTTCTATGTAAGATGGTTAAATAAAGAGCAAAATTATTGATCATTATTATATTATTATTTGTGCCCAGGTCCTATAAAAGCTCTTTGTCACTTCCCATGAGCCGGATTGTGACAAAAACTGACACTGATTCTTCTGTTTAATAAATGTATCGTATAGTGTGTGTGTGGCAGGCTTACAATGATGGCAAAAAAACAACATTTGAGAGTGCGCTGACCCTGGTGCTAGAGGGGGTACAGCTGGAGGTTGAATGTTTGAAGGGGTACGGGACTATAACAAGTTTGGGAAGTTTGGTGTATTACACCATTATCGTTGTATATTGCACCCTTACTGTTGCGTGTCGCAACATTATTGTTGTTGTATCACAGCATTATCATTGTGTATTACAGCATTATCGTTGTGTTGCACCCTTACTGTTGTGTGTCGCAACATTGTCGTTGTTCTATCACAGCACTATCGTTGTATATTGCACCCGTACTGTTGTGTGTCGCAACATTATAGTTGTTGTATCACAGCATTATCGTTGTATGTTGCACCTTATCGTTGTTGTATCACAGCATTATCGTTGTATATTACACTCGTGCTGTTGTGTGTCACAACATTATCGTTGTTACATCGCAGCATTATCGTTGTATATTGCACCCTTGCTGTTGTGTGTCACAACATTATCGTTGTTATATCACAGCATTATTGTTGTATATTGCACCCTTGCTGTTGTGTGTCACAACATTATCGTTGTTATATCACAGCATTATCGTTGTATATTGCACCCTTACTGTTGTGTGTCGCAACATTATCGTTGTGTATTGCCCATTCTTATGTATTACACCATTATCGTTGTTTGTGGTACCGTTTCCGTTGTGTATTACACCATTATCGTTGTGTGTTGGACCATTATCGTTGTGTGTTGGACCATTATCGTTGTTTATGATACCGTTACCGTTGTGTATTACACCATTATCGCTGTGTGTTGGACCATTATCGTTGTGTGTTGGACCATTATCGTTGTTTATGGTACCGTTACCGTTGTGTATTACACCATTATCGTTGTGTGTTGGACCATTATCGTTGTGTGTTGTACCATTGTCGTTGTGTATTGCAGCTTCTCTGTCCCGCCTTCTTCCTTCCTCTCTCCCTCCAATAGCAACAGTGCCTGGTCATAACTTTCCTCAATATGAACTCTCTCTCTCTTCTCCCTCCCTTCCTCGTCTGTCTGTCTGTCTGTCTGTCTCTCCTCTGTGTCTGTCTGTCTGTCCTCTGTTTCTGTCTGTCTGTCCTCTGTGTCTGTCTGTCCTCTGTTTCTGTCTGTCTGTCTGTCTGTCTGTCTGTCTGTCCTCTGTTTCTGTCTGTCTGTCCTCTGTTTCTGTCTGTCTGTCTGTCCTCTGTGTCTGTCTGTCTGCCTGTCTGTCTCTCCTCTGTCTGTCTGTCTGTCTGTCTGTCTGTCTGTCTGTCTGTCTGTCTGTCTGTCTGTCTGTCTGTCTGTCTGTCTGTCTGTCTGTCTGCCTGCCTGCCTGCCTGCCTGTCTGTCTGTCTGTCTGTCTGTCTGTCTCTCCTCTGTCTGTCTGTCTGTCTGTCTCTCCTCTGTCTGTCTGTCTGTCTGTCTGTCTGTCTGTCTGTCTGTCTGTCTGTCTTCTGTTTCTGTCTGTCTCTCCTCTGTCTGTCTCTCCTCTGTCTGTCTGTCTGTCTGTCTGTCTGTCTGTCTGTCTGTCTGTCTGTCTGTCTGTCTGTCTGTCTGTCTGTCTGCCTGCCTGCCTGTCTGTCTGTCTGTCTGTCTGTCTGTCTGTCTCTCCTCTGTCTG
>NC_034189.2:8110047-8135047 GCF_002021735.2 Oncorhynchus kisutch | reverse complement strand
ATACACACACACACACCACACACACACCACACACACCATACACACACACACCATACACACACCACACACACACCATACACACACCATACACACACCATACACACACCATACACACACCATACACACATACACACACCATACACACACCACACACACACCATACACACACCACACACACACCATACACACACCACACACAATTTAGAATTCTAGATGTTCAGTTAATTGTTGAAATTTCTCACCGTAGCCTGCTTTGAGCTACTGTATAAACGCAATATAAATCGAATCAGTGAATGAATGAATGAATTGTTCCTCTGTTTCAGTTTCGCCAGCGCCCGTGCGGAGGCTGCATACCTCACCCAGCGAGCACGCTTCTTCGGAGACAACGAGGGTCTGGACGATTACATGGAAGCACGAGAGGGGATGCATCTAAAGAACGTGGATTTCAAGGAGCATATTCTGGCGTTCCCAGACCCGACCCGGCAACCGTGGTATTCCCGACACCGGGTCTTCTGGCTAGCCTCAGCGTTCCTCTTCTCCTGGCCCATCCGGGTCGTGTCGGAGTACTGCACGGCCCACGTACACTACCACGTGGAGAAACTGTTCGGAGAGGAGACGCTCCGTGAGGACGGAGTGACGGTGAACGGAGGGACGACGGGAGGAGAGAGGAGCGCCAACGGAGGGTCGAGCTACAGAGCCATATCGCGGGTGAACACGGTGGACATGACAGAGCTGGAGTGGCATATTCGCTGTAATCAACAAATGGTTCCTTCGTATTCCGAAGCTCTTCTCATGGACTTGGAGAGAGAGAGTAATGGAGGAGTCAGTGGAACAGGAGGAACTAACACCACTTCCTCCACACCTGGAGCGCCGGGCTCCATCCAGGGGGGCTTTCCAGCCAGCATGACCCGCCCAGTGGCCTTCTCCACGGCTTACCTCCTCCAGAGCTGCCCCCGGTGTCGGAGTACCACGTCAAGCTCCAGCCTGCCATCCAGGCTAAGGGCCCCGACGGGGAATCAAGCCCTGCTGAACGGCACTGTGGTTGGGATGAGGGCGAATGGCGTAGGGGGTGGGGGTCCGGGTGGGGGAGGGGGAGGTAGCAGGTTAGTGTTGAGTCGTAGTGGGTTTTCTCTGGGGACACGGCCGAGACCAAGTCTATTTCACTCTCGTAGTGTGGGGGGAGGACTAGGAGGAGGACGGGGGGAAGACGGAGGAGGAGGGGGAGGCTTTCTGGGGTTAGGGTCCCGGCAGGGTCAGGATGATGAGGAAAGTAGAGGAGTGTTAGAAGGAGAGAGAGAGGAGGAAGAGGAGGAGGGAGAGAGGGATGAGGAAGAAGAGCAGGAGGGAGGAGGAGAGGTGGATGAGGGGGTGAGGGATAGGCCTCCGTCGTACCACGATGCGTTTTTATTCCCGGTGTTGATCGTACACGGAGAGGAGAGCTGCCACGGTGGAGATGACGTGATGGACACAATAGTAGACTGACAGGAAAGAATGGTTCCCATAGTCTGAGAGACAGTGGAAAGGAGGGGATATTGTAGTACAGGACAAGAAAGAGATTGGTATGAGAGAGAGGGGGGGGTGAGGGGGGGTGGAGAGAGAAGGAGAAAGAAAGGGATGGAGAGAGGCTTGGAGTGAGAGAGAGACAGAGACAGAGACAGAGACAGAGACAGAGACAGAGACAGAGACAGACAGAGACAGACAGAGACAGACAGAGACAGACAGACAGACAGACAGACAGACAGACAGACAGACAGACAGACAGACAGACAGACAGACAGACAGACAGACAGACAGACGCTTGGAGTGAGTGAGAGAGAGAGAAAGACAGAGAGAGGCTTGGAGTGAGAGAGACAGAGAGAGGCTTGGAGTGAGAGAGTATTCTTAAGCGGAAGGCCGTTGACTGCACATTGGAATGTTTGTTTTCCAGATATCTATGCTAGGATACTGTAGGATGCTGTAGAATACTGTAGGATGCTGTAGGATGCTGTAGGATACTGTAGGATACTGTAGGATACCGTAGGATACTGTAGGATGCTGTAGGATACTGTAGGATACCGTAGGATACTGTAGGATACCGTAGGATACTGTAGGTTAGCGTAGGATACTGTAGGATGCTGTAGGATATCGTGGGAGGCCGTAGGATACCGTAGGATGCTGTAGGATACCATAGGATGCTGTAGGATACTGTAGGAAACTGTAGGATACCGTGGGAGGCCGTAGGATGCTGTGGGAGGCCGTAGGATACTGTAGGATGCTGTAGGATGCCGTAGGATACCGTGGGAGGCCGTAGGATGCCGTAGGATACCGTAGGATACTGTAGGATACTGTGGGATACTGTGGGATGCTGTAGGATACTGTAGGATGCTGTAGGATACTGTGGGAGGCTCTATAGAAGGATGGATGCACCCTATTCCCTAGTTAGTGCTCTTCTCTCTGGGAGACCTATACTGCACATAGATCTCTCGTTGCTGATGGCGACATCCCAGTTCCCCCGAAAAACACATTTAAACAGACCTTTGGTTGACCTATTTCCAATAAACCTTTCCCGTCACTGAAGGCAAATCTAGAATCCGGGATGCCTTACCAGTCGTTTTGGGCTATACAGTGTGTGAGCTTTGGTCAAAATAAACAATTGACATGTAATAATTTCCAACGCTACACTGAACAAAAATATAAACGCAACATGTAAAGTGTTGTTCCCATGTTTTATGAGCTGAAATAAAATATCCCAGAAATGTTCCATACACACAAAAAGCTGATTTCTCTCAAATGTTGTGCACAAATTTGTTTACATCCCCTGTTAGTGAGCATTTCTCCTTTGCCAAGATAATCCATCCACCTGACAGGTGTAGCATATCAAGAAGCTGATTAAACAGCATAAGCATTACACAGGTGGACCTTGTGCTGGGGACAATAAAAGGCCACTCTAAAATGTGCCGTTTTGTCACACAAGACAATGCCACGTCTCAAGTTTTGAGGGAGCCATCAATTGGCATGCTGACTGGAGGAATGTCCACCAGAGCTTTTGCCAAGGAATTTAATGTTGCTTTTTCTACCACCTCCAACGACATTTTAGAGAATTTGGCAGTACTTTCAACCGGCCTCACAACCGTAGACCACGTGTAACCACGCCAACCCAGGACCTCCACATCCGACTTCTTCACCTGCGGGTTGCCTCCAAGACAACTGATGAAACTGTGGGTTTGCACAACCAAAGAATTTCTGAACAAACTCTCAGGGAAGCTCATCTGCTCGTCTTCCTCACCAGGGTCTTGACCTGACTGCAGTTCGGCGTCATCACCGACTTCAGAGGGCAAATGCTCACCTGGCCACTGGCACGCTGGAGAAGTGTGCTCTTCACGGATGAATCCCAGGTTTCAACTGTACCAGACAGATGGTACACAGCGTGTATGGCGTCGTGTGGATGAGTGGTTTGTTGATGTCAACATTGTGAAAAGAGTGCAACATGGTGGCGGTGGGGTTATGGTATGGGCAGGCATATGCTGCGGACAACGAACACAATTGGATTTTATCTTTGGCAATTTGAACGCACAGAGATACAGTGATGAGATCCTGAGGCCCATTGTCGTTGCCATTCATCCACCGCCATCACCTCATGTTTCAGCATGATAATTCACGGTCCCATGTCACAAGGATCTGTACACCATTCCTGGAAGCTGAAAATGTCCCAGTTCTTCCATGGTCTGCATACTCACCAGACATGTCACCCGTTGAGCATGTTTGGGATGCTCTGGATCGACAAGTACGACAGCGTGTTCCAGTTCCCGCCAATATCCATCAACTTCACACAGCCATTGAAGAAGAGTGGGACAACATTCCACAGGCCACAATCAAACAGCCTGATCAACTCTATGTGAAGGAGATGTGTCGCGCTGCATGAGGTACATGGTGGTCACACCAGATACTGACTGGTTTTCTGATCCACGCCTCTACCTTTTATTAAAGGAATCTGTGACCAACAGATGTATATGTCTATTCCCAGTCATGTCAAATCCATAGATTAGGGCCTAATGAATTTATTTCAATTGACTGGTTTCCTCATATGAACTGTAACTCAGTCAAATCGTTGGAAGCGTTGTGTGGTGCGTTCATATTGTTGTTCAGTATAGATTACCGCCTGATCCCAGATGGCAGCACAGCACTTTTTTAGGGAGATATGGTGTGAATTCGGGTCAACTCAGGAAAAGTTGGAAATAAATGTTTATTTTCACACATTATTTAGGTCAACTAGAGGGCTGGTAAATATGTTTTTCGGCGTACGGGAGATCAGTGTGTAAAGTTACAGGTCTCCCGGAGCGAAGAGGCTAGCCACTGTAAAGGGAACAGGGTGCCTTTTGGGACGAAGCCTAGAAGAACGGTTGCGTAGGAAGAGGAGAGATGGACAGTTTAGGATCTGCTCTCTTAGTCAGAGGAGTGGAGGGCAAGACAGACAGGATGCTGGAGACAACAGAGAATCTGCTTTTTATTTTGTCTTCCATGGAACAAAGGGAGAAGGAGAGTTCCATTCCCCTTCAACTGAAGGACAGAAGTAGACAGAACATTATATTCCCCTTCAACTGAAAGAGTAGTAGAGGGATTATTCTATTATCCTTCAACTGAAAGAGGAGTAGAGGGAACATTCTATTCTCCTTCAACTGAAAGAGGAGTAGAGGGATTATTCTATTCTCCTTCAACTGAAAGACAGAAGTAGACGGAACATTCTATTCCCCTTCAACTGAAAGAGTAGTAGAGGGATTATTCTATTATCCTTCAACTGAAAGAGGAGTAGAGGGAACATTCTATTCTCCTTCAACTGAAAGAGGAGTAGAGGGATTATTCTATTCTCCTTCAACTGAAAGAGGAGTAGAGGGAACATTCTATTCTCCTTCAACTGAAAGAGTAGTAGAGGGAACATTCTATTCTCCTTCAACTGAAAGAGGAGTAGAGGGAACATTCTATTCCCCTTCAACTGAAGGACAGAAGTAGATGGAACATTCCATTCCCCTTCAACTGAAGGACAGAAGTAGACGGAACATTCTATTCCCCTTCAACTGAAAGAGTAGTAGAGGGATTATTCTATTATCCTTCAACTGAAAGAGGAGTAGAGGGAACATTCTATTCTCCTTCAACTGAAAGAGGAGTAGAAGGAACATTCTATTCTCCTTCAACTGAAAGAGGAGTAGAGGGAACATTCTATTCTCCTTCAACTGAAAGAGGAGTAGAGGGAACATTCTATTCTCCTTCAACTGAAAGAGGAGTAGAGGGAACATTCTATTATCCTTCAACTGAAAGAGGAGTAGAGGGATTATTCTATTCTCCTTCAACTGAAAGAGGAGTAGAGGGAACATTCTATTCACCTTCAACTGAAAGAGAGGAGTAGAGGGAACATTCTATTCTCCTTCAACTGAAAGAGTAGTAGAGGGAACATTCTATTCTCCTTCAACTGAAAGAGGAGTAGAGGGAACATTCTATTCCCCTTCAACTGAAAGAGGAGTAAAGGGAACATTCTATTCTCCTTCAACTGAAAGAGGAGTAGAGGGAACATTCTATTCTCCTTCAACAGAAAGAGGAGTAGAGGGAACATTCTATTCCCCTTCAACTGAAAGAGGAGTAAAGGGAACATTCTATTCTCCTTCAACTGAAAGAGGAGTAGAGGGAACATTCTATTCTCCTTCAACTGAAAGAGGAGTAGAGGGAACATTCTATTCTCCTTCAACTGAAAGAGAGGAGTAGAGGGAACATTCTATTCTCCTTCAACTGAAGGACAGAAGCAGAGGGAACGTTCTATTCCCCTTCAACTGAAAGAGGAGTAGAGGGAACATTCTATTCTCCTTCAACTGAAGGACAGAAGTTGAGGGAACATTCTATTCCCCTTCAACTGAAAGAGAGGAGTAGAGGGAACATTCTATTCTTCAACTGAAAGAGGAGTAGAGGGAACATTCTATTCCCCTTCAACTGAAAGAGAGGAGTAGAGGGAACATTTTATTCTTCAACTGAAAGAGAGGAGTAGAGGGAACATTATATTTCCTTCAACTGAAAGAGAGGAGTAGAGGGAACATTCTATCCCCCTTCAACTGAAAGAGGAGTAGAGGGAACATTCTATTCTCCTTCAACAGAAAGAGGAGTAGAGGGAACATTCTATCCCCCTTCAACTGAAAGAGGAGTAGAGGGAACATTCTATTCTCCTTCAACTGAAAGAGGAGTAGAGGGAACATTCTATTCCCCTTCAACTGAAAGAGGAGTAGAGGGAACATTTTATTCTTCAACTGAAAGAGGAGTAGAGGGAACATTCTATTCTCCTTCAACTGAAAGAGGAGTAGAGGGAACATTCTATTCTCCTTCAACTGAAAGAGGAGTAGAGGGAACATTCTATTCTCCTTCAACTGAAAGAGGAGTAGAGGGAACATTCTATTCTCCTTCAACTGAAGGACAGAAGTTGAGGGAACATTCTATTCCCCTTCAACTGAAAGAGGAGTAGAGGGAACATTCTATTCTCCTTCAACTGAAAGAGGAGTAGAGGGAACATTCTATTCTTCAACTGAAAGAGGAGTAGAGGGAACATTCTATTCCCCTTCAACTGAAAGAGAGGAGTAGAGGGAACATTTTATTCTTCAACTGAAAGAGAGGAGTAGAGGGAACATTATATTTCCTTCAACTGAAAGAGAGGAGTAGAGGGAACATTATATTTCCTTCAACTGAAAGAGAGGAGTAGAGGGAACATTCTATCCCCCTTCAACTGAAAGAGGAGTAGAGGGAACATTCTATTCTCCTTCAACTGAAAGAGGAGTAGAGGGAACATTCTATTCCCCTTCAACTGAAAGAGGAGTAGAGGGAACATTTTATTCTTCAACTGAAAGAGGAGTAGAGGGAACATTCTATTCTCCTTCAACTGAAAGAGGAGTAGAGGGAACATTCTATTCTCCTTCAACTGAAAGAGGAGTAGAGGGAACAGTCTATTCTCCTTCAACTGAAAGAGGAGTAGAGGGAACATTCTATTCTCCTTCAACTGAAAGAGGAGTAGAGGGAACATTCTATTCTCCTTCAACTGAAAGAGGAGTAGAGGGAACATTTTATTCCCCTTCAACTGAAAGAGGAGTAGAGGGAACATTTTATTCTTCAACTGAAAGAGGAGTAGAGGGAACATTCTATTCTCCTTCAACTGAAAGAGGAGTAGAGGGAACATTCTATTCTCCTTCAACTGAAAGAGGAGTAGAGGGATTATTCTATTCTCCTTCAACTGAAAGAGAGGAGTAGAGGGATTATTCTATTCTCCTTCAACTGAAAGAGAGGAGTAGAGGGATTATTCTATTCTCCTTCAACTGAAAGAGAGGAGTAGAGGGATTATTCTATTCTCCTTCAACTGAAAGAGGAGTAGAGGGAACATTCTATTCTCCTTCAACTGAAAGAGAGGAGTAGAGGGATTATTCTATTCTCCTTCAACTGAAAGAGAGGAGTAGAGGGATTATTCTATTCTCCTTCAACTGAAAGAGAGGAGTAGAGGGATTATTCTATTCTCCTTCAACTGAAAGAGAGGAGTAGAGGGATTATTCTATTCTCCTTCAACTGAAAGAGAGGAGTAGAGGGATTATTCTATTCTCCTTCAACTGAAAGAGAGGAGTAGAGGGAACATTCTATTCTCCTTCAACTGAAAGAGAGAAGTAGAGGGAACATTCTATTCTCCTTCAACTGAAAGAGAGGAGTAGAGGGAACATTCTATTCTCCTTCAACTGAAAGAGAGGAGTAGAGGGAACATTCTATTCTCCTTCAACTGAAAGAGGAGTAGAGGGAACATTCTATTCTCCTTCAACTGAAAGAGGAGTAGAGGGAACATTCTATTCTCCTTCAACTGAAAGAGGAGTAGAGGGAACATTCTATTCTTCAACTGAAAGAGGAGTAGAGGGAACATTCTATTCTCCTTCAACTGAAAGAGGAGTAGAGGGAACATTCTATTCTCCTTCAACTGAAAGAGGAGTAGAGGGAACATTCTATTCTCCTTCAACTGAAAGAGGAGTAGAGGGAACATTCTATTCTTCAACTGAAAGAGGAGTAGAGGGAACATTCTATTCTCCTTCAACTGAAAGAGAGGAGTAGAGGGAACATTCTATTCTCCTTCAACTGAAAGAGAGGAGTAGAGGGAACATTCTATTCTCCTTCAACTGAAAGAGGAGTAGAGGGAACATTCTATTCTCCTTCAACTGAAAGAGGAGTAGAGGGAACATTCTATTCTCCTTCAACTGAAAGAGGAGTAGAGGGAACATTCTATTCTTCAACTGAAAGAGAGGAGTAGAGGGAACATTCTATTCTCCTTCAACTGAAAGAGAGGAGTAGAGGGAACATTCTATTCTCCTTCAACTGAAAGAGAGGAGTAGAGGGAACATTCTATTCTCCTTCAACTGAAAGAGAGGAGTAGAGGGAACATTCTATTCTCCTTCAACTGAAAGAGAGGAGTAGAGGGAACATTCTATTCTCCTTCAACTGAAAGAGAGGAGTAGAGGGAACATTCTATTCTCCTTCAACAGAAAGAGAGGAGTAGAGGGAACATTCTATTCTCCTTCAACTGAAAGAGAGGAGTAGAGGGAACATTCTATTCTCCTTCAACAGAAAGAGAGGAGTAGAGGGAACATTCTATTCTCCTTCAACAGAAAGAGAGGAGTAGAGGGAACATTCTATTCTCCTTCAACAGAAAGAGAGGAGTAGAGGGAACATTCTATTCTCCTTCAACAGAAAGAGAGGAGTAGAGGGAACATTCTATTCTCCTTCAACAGAAAGAGAGGAGTAGAGGGAACATTTTATTCTTGTAGTTTAAACTGAATTGAACACTCAGAGGCAGGTCAGCATGCTATATAAATAAACATGGACACTGAGAATCCACACGTCCAGTCCTTCTAAAAACCGTGGACAGACACCTGCTGTGTGTTTGGCTTCACAGTGACCTCTACAGGCTATCTATCGTCCGTCACACTGGACCCTGTCCTCTTATTAATCAGCCAACGACCCAGCACAGCAAAACAAAATGGAGGATGTCTGATCCTCCTCTCGGACCTGCTATAGCCTCCTTTACCACAGGAGGTTGCTGGCACCTTTATTGGCGAGATGAGTGGAAACAGACATTATTATGATCTGTCCTCCCCCTCAGCAGCCTCCACAGCTCCTCCCCCTCAGCAGCCTCCACAGCTCCTCCCCCTCAGCAGCCTCCACAGCTCCTCCCCCTCAGCAGCCTCCACAGCTCCTCCCCCTCAGCAGCCTCCACAGCTCCTCCCCTCACCAGCCTCACAGCTCCTCCCCCTCAGCAGCCTCCACAGCTCCTCCCCTCACCAGCCTCACAGCTCCTCCCCCTCAGCAGCCTCCACAGCTCCTCCCCTCACCAGCCTCCACAGCTCCTCCCCCTCAGCAGCCTCCACAGCTCCTCCCCTCACCAGCCTCCACAGCTCCTCCCCCTCAGCAGCCTCCACAGCTCCAGCAGCCTCCACAGCTCCTCCCCCTCAGCAGCCTCCACAGCTCCTCCCCCTCAGCAGCCTCCACAGCTCCTCCCCCTCAGCAGCCTCCACAGCTCCTCCCCCTCAGCAGCCTCCACTGCTCCTCCCCCTCAGCAGCCTCCACAGCTCCAGCAGCCTCCACAGCTCCAGCAGCCTCCACAGCTCCTCCTCCTCACCAGCCTCCACTGCTCTCACATCCCACCCTATTCTCTATGTAGTGCACAGCGTTTATGGGACAGACGTATGTGTATATACACTGTACCTCATAGTGTATGGAAGTAGTGTACTACGTAGGTAATAGGGTACCGTTTGTAGTTGACCTCACTCCGATCTCAACCCGACTGCCTTTGAACAAAAATAATATATATATGTTTTTGTATTTCTCTTCTTCTGTCACTTCTGCCTTTCAACTCTGTCTGCATCCAGCCAGGGTTTGAGGCGAGGGACTGGGCCTTGAGTTAAAAGCAGCGTCACCCCCCTCCCCCTCCTCTCTCCAACCTCCCCCCAGGCCGTAATCTATATGGGTCACTGGATACTCTCTGGGTTCTATGGAGGTCAGAGGTCGGAGAGAGACTAAATTCTACGAGAGGAAAATAACCTTCCAGAATGAATTTAGGCCACAAACAGATGACCTGGTTTTGATTGTGTGGCCCTTGGCTCTCGCACACACACTGAGCCTTCACTTCCCTTCCTGACTGAGCCTTCCCTTCCTGACTGAGCCTTCCCTTCCTGACTGAGCCTTCCCTTCCTGACTGAGCCTTCCCTTCCTGACTGAGCCTTCCCTTCCTGACTGAGCCTTCACTTCCCTTCCTGACTGAGCCTTCACTTCCCTTCCTGACTGAGCCTTCCCTTCCTGACTGAGCCTTCCCTTCCTGACTGAGCCTTCCCTTCCTGACTGAGCCTTCACTTCCCTTCCTGACTGAGCCTTCACTTCCCTTCCTGACTGAGCCTTCACTTCCCTTCCTGACTGAGCCTTCACCTGATTTGGCTACTTTTCGTGCCGTTATATTCACACACCGCCTCTGTCTCTTTCTGAGCGAGTAGAGTGCCAAGAGAACACACACACGCACACACACTCACACACGTGCATTCCCACGAGATCACAACTTGATCGAGCACAGTGGTCGCCATTTGCGTAAAACAGCCAACTACAGAACAACGTTGTTGTAGATGTTGGTTACATTTTGTCGCTGTAAAAGTCATCGCTAAGCTGTTGGGATGTCTTTGTGTTGCAGCACGAATGTTGACAGGCTGATAATGATCATTATATTGTTACTATGATGAAGCAAATCTCAAAACACACCCTATTCCCTACAGGTGTAGGATTTTAATTTGATCATCCTATTGGAGCACTGTCCTTTTAATCTTTTAGTTGATTTGAGGTTTTAAAAGGCTTCTGAATACTTTTTTTCTGACTTTTCCCTTACAGAAAAATATCAACCCCTACAAAAAAAGGCAATTATAATCCACGTAATAATTCACGTTTCCTATTGCTGCTGGATTATTTTCCTGCTGTAGCAAGCTGGCTCAAATTAAGATCCTACATCTGTATTCCTGTAAAGGTTCAATTTAAATTGGAAAAAAAAAAAATCTATAATTTAGAGCCAAAAGTAGTGGACTACATAGGGAATAGAGTATCATTTAGGACCTTTGTAAGGTCTACGACACGTTATAACAGTGTATCCACTAACACTCTCCAGTCATTGGAACAGTCCATTGCTGTCCCCATTACTATTTGTCTACACATGAGAATGTGTCCGTTCTGAGGGGAGAAAGAGGGGCCATTTACCGACTTAAAGACTAAAAGCGTTCGGCCAACTTGGATCAAGATTTCAAGCTTCTTTTTATTTTATTTTTACAGGCGCCAGAAAGCTCCTAAACAAAAACAATTCCTCGTGATATTTCAACCTGTTATTATTCTGCTCTGCTTTATATAAGATACTATTAATGATTGTACTGTTGTTATTACTACTGGTCCATACCATTATGGTCTACAGGGGACAGACATTACTACTGGTCCGTACCATTATGGTCTACAGGGGACAGACATTACTACTGGTCCGTACCATTATGGTCAACAGGGGACAGACATTACTACTGGTCCATACCATTATGGTCTACAGGGGACAGACATTACTACTGGTCCGTACCATTATGGTCTACAGGGGACAGACATTACTACTGGTCCGTACCATTATGGTCAACAGGGGACAGACATTACTACTGGTCCGTACCATTATGGTCTACAGGGGACAGACATTACTACTGGTCCGTACCATTATGGTCTACAGTGGACAGACATTACTACTGGTCCATACCATTATGGTCTACAGGGGACAGACATTACTACTGGACCGTACCATTATGGTCTACAGGGGACAGACATTACTACTGGTCCGTACCATTATGGTCTACAGAGGACAGACATTACTACTGGTCAGTACCATTATGGTCAACAGGGGACAGACATTACTACTGGTTCCGTACCATTATGGTCTACAGGGGACAGACATTACTACTGGAACCGTACCATTATGGTCTACAGGGGACAGACATTACTACTGGTCCATACCATTATGGTCTACAGGGGACAGACATTACTACTGGTCCGTACCATTATGGTCTACAGGGGACAGACATTACTACTGGTCCATACCATTATGGTCTACAGGGGACAGACATTACTACTGGTCCATACCATTATGGTCTACAGGGGACAGACATTACTACTGGTCCGTACCATTATGGTCTAAAGGGGACAGACATTACTACTGCCCGTACCATTATGGTCTACAGTGGACAGACATTACTACTGGTCCATACCATTATGGCCTACAGGGGACAGACATTACTACTGGTCCATACCATTATGGTCTACAGGGGACAGACATTACTACTGGTCCGTACCATTATGGTCTACAGGGGACAGACATTACTACTGGTCCGTACCATTATGGTCTACAGAGGACAGACATTACTACTGGTTCCGTACCATTATGGTCTACAGGGGACAGACATTACTACTGGGCCGTACCATTATGGTCTACAGGGGACAGACATTACTACTGGTCCGTACCATTATGGTCTACAGGGGACAGACATTACTACTGGTCCGTACCATTATCGTCTACAGTGGACAGACATTACTACTGGTCCATACCATTATGGTCTACAGTGGACAGACATTACTACTGGTCCGTACCAGTATGGTCTACAGGGGAGAGACATTACTACTGGTCACTACTATTATGGTCTACAGGGGACGTACATTACTACTGGTCCGTACCATTATGGTCTACAGTGGACAGACATTACTACTGGTCACTATCATTATGGTCTACAGGGGACAGACATTACTACTGGTCAGTACCATTATGGTCTATAGGGGACAGACATTACTACTGGTCAGTACCATTATGGTCTATAGGGGACAGACATTACTACTGGTCAGTACCATTATGCTCTACAGGGGACAGACATTACTACTGGTCAGTACCATTATGCTCCACAGGGGACAGACATTACTACTGGTCAGTACCATTATGCTCTACAGGGGACAGACATTACTACTGGTCCATACCATTATGATCTACAGGGGACAGACATTACTACTGGTCTGTACCATTATGGTCTACAGAGGACAGACATTACTACTGGTCAGTACCATTATGGTCTACAGGGGACAGACATTACTACTGGTCCGTACCATTATGGTCTACAGGGGACAGACATTACTACTGGTCCATACCATTATGGTCTACAGGGGACAGACATTGCTACTGGTCAGTACCATTATGGTCTACAGGGGACAGACATTACTACTGGACCGTACCATTATGGTCTACAGGGGACAGACATTACTACTGGTCCATACCATTATGATCTACAGGGGACAGACATTACTACTGGTCTGTACCATTATGGTCTATAGGGGACAGACATTGCTACTGGTCAGTACCATTATGGTCTATAGGGGACAGACATTGCTACTGGTCAGTACCATTATGGTCTACAGGGGACAGACATTACTACTGGTCCATACCATTATAGTCTACAGGGGACAGACATTACTACTGGTCCATACCATTATGATCTACAGGGGACAGACATTACTACTGGTCAGTACCATTATGGTCTATAGGGGACAGACATTACTACTGGTCAGTACCATTATGGTCTATAGGGGACAGCCATTGCTACTGGTAAGTACCATTATGGTCTACGGGGGACAGACATTACTACTGGTCAGTACCATTATGGTCTACAGGGGACAGACATTACTACTGGTCCATACCATTATAGTCTACAGGGGACAGACATTACTACTGGTCAGTACCATTATGCTCTACAGGGGAGAGACAGACATTACTACTGGTCAGTACCATTATGATCTACAGGGGAGAGACATTACTACTGGACCGTACCATTATGGTCTACAGGGGACAGACATTACTACTGGTCTGTACCATTATGCTCTGCAGGGGACAGACATTACTACTGGTCAGTACCATTATGCTCTACAGGGGACAGACATTACTACTGGTCAGTACCATTATGCTCTACAGGGGACAGACATTACTACTGGTCAGTACCATTATAGTCTACAGGGGACAGACATTACTACTGGTCAGTACCATTATGGTCTACAGGGGACAGACATTACTACTGGTCCATACCATTATAGTCTACAGGGGACAGACATTACTACTGGTCAGTACCATTATGGTCTATAGGGGACAGACATTACTACTGGTCAGTACCATTATGGTCTATAGGGGACAGACATTACTACTGGTCAGTACCATTATGATCTACAGGGGAGAGACATTACTACTGGTCCGTACCATTATGGTCTACAGGGGAGAGACATTACTACTGGTCAATACCATTATAGTCTACAGGGGACAGACAGACATTACTACTGGTCAGTACCATTATGCTCTACAGGGGACAGACATACAGTCTAGATTATCATTTTAAAATCACAGATTATTTTATGACCGTGTTAGTTTCCACTAATCTCCGAACCCAGAACCAAATCTTGTGTGCGCTGACCAGCTCGTCGGTTGGGGTAAATTAATAATGGATGAACTAACATTGTGATACAGTGTTTACATTACTGGCCATGTCTATCAACACAGCTTTATATTCACGCAAACTAAAAGGAAAGGTCTTCCTCATATTTCTGATAATAAATGTAATTGAATAAATATGCTACAATACCTGTGATGGTACTGATGGTGAATGGTACCTATAATAAAGTCAACATGCTTGATATACCAGGATATAATTGCTTTACCTTGTGATGATTCACACATCATGCTCGCTTCTGTGCGTGTGTGTATGTGTTTATGTGTGTGTGTGTGTGTGTGTGTGGGCGTGCGTGTGGGCGTGCATGTGTGTGGGCGTGCATGTGTGTGGGCGTGTATGTGTGTGTGTGTGCGGGCGTGTGTGTGTGTGTGTCTGTGTGTGTGTGTGTGGGCGTGCGTGCGTGTGTGTGGGCGTGCGTGTGTGGGCGTGCGTGTGTGTGTGTGGGCGTGCGTGTGTGGGCGTGCGTGTGTGGGCGTGCGTGTGTGTGGGTGGGCGTGCGTTTGTGTCTGTGTGTGTGCGTCTGTGTGTGTGTGTGATTGGGCGAGGAGTGGTTGGTAGTGGAGAGGGATGAAAGAGTTTGGAGGGGTTGGAGTCTGGACCGTTTGAGCGAGGAGTGGTTGGCATTGGAGAGGGATGAAAGAGTTTGGAGGGGTTGGAGTCTGGACCGTTTGAGCGAGGAGTGGTTGGCAGTGGAGAGGGATGAAAGAGTTTGGAGGGGTTGGAGTCTGGACCGTTTGAGCGAGGAGTGGTTGGCAGTGGAGAGGGATGAAAGAGTTTGGAAGGGTTGGAGTCTGGACCGTTTGAGCGAGGAGTGGTTGGCAGTGGAGAGGGATGAAAGAGTTTGGAGGGGTTGGAGTCTGGACCGTTTGAGCGAGGAGTGGTTGGCAGTGGAGAGGGATGAAAGAGTTTGGAGGGGTTGGAGTCTGGACCGTTTGAGCGAGGAGTGGTTGGCAGTGGAGAGGGATGAAAGAGTTTGGAGGGGTTGGAGTCTGGACCGTTTGAGCGAGGAGTGGTTGGCAGTGGAGAGGGATGAAAGAGTTTGGAGGGGTTGGAGTCTGGACCGTTTGAGCGAGGAGTGGTTGGCAGTGGAGAGGGATGAAAGAGTTTGGAGGGGTTGGAGTCTGGACCGTTTGAGCGAGGAGTGGTTGGCAGTGGAGAGGGATGAAAGAGTTTGGAGGGGTTGGAGTCTGGACCGTTTGAGCGAGGAGTGGTTGGCAGTGGAGAGGGATGAAAGAGTTTGGAGGGGTTGGAGTCTGGACCGTTTGAGCGAGGAGTGGTTGGCAGTGGAGAGGGACGAAAGAGTTTGGAGGGGTTGGAGTCTGGACCGTTTGAGCGAGGAGTGGTTGGCAGTGGAGAGGGATCAAAGAGTTTGGAGGGGTTGGAGTCTGGAGCAAGACAGTCACTTTGAGGAGCGTGTGACCCGTCAGGCACCATGCTTTGCGGGTACACAGACTGTGTCTCCGGTACGCATCCACAGCCCGGTGCGCTCTGTGCCAGCGCCCCGCATTTTCCGTGCTAGAGTGGGCATTCAGCCAGGATGGATTGTGCCGGCTCAGCGCTCCTGGTCTCCGGTGCGTCTCTTTGGCCCAGGATATCCTGCGCCGGCTCTGCGCACTGTGTCGCCAGTGCGCCTTCACAGCCCAGTGCGTCCTGTGCCAGCGCCCCAAACCTGCCGGGCTAAAGTGAGCATCCAGCCAGGACGGATAGTGCCAGCTCTACGCTCCAGACCTCCAGTGCGCCTCCACGGTCCAGTATATCCTGTGCCAGCTCCATGCACCCGGCCTCCAGTGCGTGTCTCCAGCCTGGTACGTCCTGTGCCTGCCTCCACAAAGCCTCCAGTGATGATCCATGGCCTGAAGCCTCCAGTGATGATCCATGGCACAAAGCCTCCAGTGATGAGCCATGGCCCGAAGCCTCCAGTGGTGATCCATGGCCCGAAGCCTCCAGTGATGATCCATGGCCCAACACCTCCAGTGATGATCCATGGCACGAAGCCTCCATTGTTGATCCATGGCCTGAAGCCTCCAGTAATGATCCATGGCCCAACACCTCCAGTGATGATCCATGGCCCGAAGCCTCCAGTGATGAGCCATGACCCGAAGCCTCCAGCGATGAAATAAATAATCATTAAAATTATGGATATTAAACATGTAGGTACATACAAGTGTCTTATATCGGTTGAAAGCTTAAATTCTTGTTAATCTAACTGCACTGTCTGATTTACAGTAGCCATTACAGTGAAAGCATGCCATTGAGGACGGCGCCCCACATCAAAATATTTTTCCACCGGCACAGGTTTCATAAATTCACAAATAGCGATTAAATATTCACTTACTTTTGAAAATCTTCCTCTTTTTTTTGTCATCCAAAGGGTCCCAGCTATAACATGTAGTGTTGTTTTGTTAGATAAAATCCTTCTTTATATCCCAAAAAGTCTGTTTAGTTGGCGCCATCGATTTGAGTAATCCACTCGTTCAACAAGCAGAGAAATGACCCCAAAAATCTATCGCTAAACTTTGTTAAAACTAGTAAAAATAAGATTCTATTGACCCCTAAAATGTAATCAAACTGTAATATTTCATACGGAAAGAAGTTCCATCGAAAACCGATATAAGCAGGTGCACCTTGTCTTTGGACACGTCAATCTCGTGGAAATTGAGAAGGACCCTTTGCTATGAGACTCGAAATTGAGCTCAGGTGCATCCTGTTTCCTTTGATCATCTTTGAGATGTTTCTACAACATTGAAATCCACCTGTGGTAAAATCAGTAGATTGGACATGATTTGGAAAGGCACACACCTGTCTATATAAGGTCCCACCGTTGACATTGCATGTCAGAGCAAAAAGCTGACATTCTAAGATTCTTCTTAACCTCATTGAGCATTCTGCTCTGTGCTCTTGCAGTCATCTTTGCAGGACGGCCACTCCTAGGGAGAGTAGCAACAGTGCTGAACTTTCTCCATTTATAGACCATTTGTCTTACTGTGGACTGATGAACATCTAGGCTGTTTGAAATATCAAAAATAACTCTGAACAAACTATATTAATTTGGCAACAGTTTCTCTCTCTGTGGAGTCTCTCTTTCTCTCTGTCTCTCTCTGTCTCTCTCTCTGTCTCTCTCCCTCTGTCTCTCTCCCTCCGTCTCTCTCTGTCTCATCTGTCTCTCTCTGTCTCTCTCTCTCTGTCTCTCTCCCTCTCTCTCTCTCCCTCTGTCTCTCTCCCTCTGTCTCTCTCCCTCCGTCTCTCTCTCTGTCTCTCTCCCTCTCTCTCTCTCCCTCTGTCTCTCTCCCTCCGTCTCTCTCTCTGTCTCATCTGTCTCTCTCTGTCTCTCTCCCTCTGTCTCTCTCCCTCCGTCTCTCTCTCTGTCTCATCTGTCTCTCTCTGTCTCTCTCTCTAATTTCAATTTAAGGGCTTTATTGGCATGGGAAACATTTGTTTACATTACCAAAAGCAAGTGAAATAGATAATAAACAAAAGTGAAATAAACAGTACAAAATTAACAGTAAACATTACACAAAAGTTACAAAAGAATAAAGACATTTCTAATATCATATTATGTCTATATAGTGTTGTAATGATGTGAAGATAGTTAAAGTAGAAAAGGGAAAATAAACATAAATATTGGTTGTATTTACAATGGTGTGTGTTCTTCACTGGTTGACCTTTCTAGTGGCAACAGGTCACAAATCTTGCTGCTGTGATGGCACACAGTGATATTTCACCCAATAGGTATGGGAGTTTTCAAATAGTTTTCAAATTATTTTGGTCTGTGTAATCTGAGGGAAATATGTGTCTCTAATATAGTCATACATTTGGCAGGTTAGGAAGTGCAGCTCAGTTTCCACCTTATCTTGTGGGCAGTGTGCACGTAGCCTGCCTTCTCTTGAGAGCCAGGTCTGCCTACGGTGGCCTTTCTCAATAGCAAAGCTATGCTCACTGAGTCTGTACATAGTCAAAGCTTTCCTTAAGTTAGGGACAGTCACAGTGGTCAGGTATTCTGCCACTGTGTAATTATTGTTTTCTCATGATTTAGTTGGGTCTGCTAAATAGATATGTAATTTCCGAGCTGGCTGTTCTGTTGACACAAGCTACCACAACGCGGTTATTCTTCACAAGGTATACAGGATCTGACGGAGAGCAGAATTGAACACCAGCCAGGATATAATTTATATTATTATTATTAATAGTATTATTATTAATAATAATAGCATATGAAGCGGCATTTCTCAATAGCAAGGCTATGCTCACTAAGTCTGTACATAGTCAAAGCTTTCCTTAATTTTGGGTCAGTCACAGTGGTCAGGTATTCTGCCGCTGTGTACTCTCTGTGTAGGGCCAAATAGCATTCTAGTTTGCTCTGTTTTTTTTTGTTAATTCTTTCCAATGTGTCAAGTAATTATCTTTTCTCTTTTTGTTTTCTCATGATTTGGTTGGGTCTAATTGTGCTGCTGTCCTGTGGCTCTGTGGGTTTTGTTTGTGTTTGTGAACAGAGCCCCAGGACCAGCTTGCTTAGGGGACTCTTCTCCAGCTTCATCTCTCTGTAGGTGATGGCTTTGTTATGGAAGGTTTGGGAATCTCTTCCTTTTAGGTGGTTGTAGAATTTAACGGCTCTTTTCTGGATTTTGATAATTAGCAGGTGTTGGCCTAATTCTGCTCTGCATGCATTATTTGGTGTTTTACATGGAGGATATTCTGCATGAAGACTCTCAATTTGGTGTTTGTACCAAAGGGTCTGAATCCAGTGTTTCCATTTTAATACATTTTCAAACATTTCTAAAAACATGTTTTCACTTTGTCATTATGAGGTATTGTGATGTCATTATGAGGTATTGTGATGTCATTATGAGGTATTGTGATGTCATTATGAGGTATTGTGATGCCATTATGGGGTATTATTGTGTGTAGATAGAGGAAAAATATAAATTTGAACCCATTTTAAAATAAGGCTGTAATGTAAAAACAATGTGGAAAAAGTCTAGGCACTGTAAATGTTGAAGAGGGTGGGGCTTAAGCTGCATCCCTGTCTCAACCCCTGGCCCAGTGGAAAAACGTGTGTTTTTTTTGCCAATTTTAACCGCACAAATGTACATGGATTTCATAATGTTTTTCCCCCAACACCACTTTACATCCATTTGTATAGCATGTATAGTATAGCATGTATAGTATAGCAGAACCTTATACCAAATTGAGTCGAAGGCTTTTTTTTTTAAATCAACAAAGCACGATTAGACTTTGCCTTTATTTTGGTTTGTTTGTTAGTTAGGGTGTGCAGGGTGAATACGTGGTCTGTCGACAGTAATTAGGTAAAAAGCCAATTTGACATTTGCGTTTTCACTGAGGAAATTAACTAGTCCGCTGGTAATGATAGTAGTGCTGTTAATTTCGTAGTTTTATTTTTCCGTTATTTTACCAGGTAAGTTGACGGAGAACATGTTCTCATTTGCAGCAACGACCTGGGGAAAAGTTACAGGGGAGAGGAGGTGGGGATGAATGAACTGGGGATTATTAGGTGATGGTTTGAGGGCCAGATTGGGAATTTAGCCAGGACACCAGGGTTAACACCCCTACTCTTACGATAAGTGCCATGGGATCTTTAATGACCTCAGAGAGTCAGGACACCTGTTTAACGTCCCATCCGAAAGACGGCACCCTACACAGGGCAGTGTCCTGGGGCATTGGGATATTTTTTTAGACCAGAGGAAAGAGTGCCTCCTACTGGCCCTCCAACACCACTTCCAGCAGCATCTGGTCTCCCATCCAGGAACTGACCAGCACCAACGCTGCTTAGCTTCAGAAGCAAGCCAGCAGTGGTATGCAGGGTGGTATGCTGCTGTGTATTTCTGACGTGCTCCTTTTTCCATGGTGTATTTCTGTATTGTTTTAGTGATTCACCATAGGGAAGGCATAGACTCAGGTTTTCTGGGTTTTCTCTATGTTTTTGGTTTGACAGGTTTCTCAATTTCTTTCTCAGATTTTTACATTCTTCATCAAACCATTTGTTATTGTTGTTCATTTTCTTTGGTTTTCGGTTTGACATTTTTAGATTTGATAGGGAAGCTGAGAGATCAAATATACTGTTTAGGTGTTCTACTGCCAGGTTTACACCTTCACTATTACAGTGGAACGTTTTGTCCAGGAAGTTGTCTAGAAGGGATATAATTTGTTGTTGCCTAATTGTTTTTTGGTAGGTTTCCACACTACATTCCTTCCATCTATAGCATTTCTTAATGTTACTCAGTTCCTTTGGCTTTGATGCCTCATGATTGAGCAAAGCTTTGTTCAAGTAGAGCAGTGCTTTTAAATTGTTTTCTGTTATGCCCCCCCGCCCCCCTAGGAAGAAGTAAACATTTTGCGGCCCCCCAACTCTTCGCCGCGACTATAAATAGTATAATTTGTCTATAAAATTGTTATAAGTACACCTCTGCATAATATTGTATCCTTATTAACATTAAAGAATACAAAAAATAGAAAAAAGAAAGAAATATAGCTACAATGAGCACGTTTTGCAGAGCACAGCTTTTCGAAGCGGGGTTTGAAGCATGATACTGCAACTCTCAGCTCCTGCTCAATGTTTAGCTGGGACCTGTACTTGGTCTTCAGTGCAGCAACAGCAGAGAAGCCAGTCTCACAAAGATAAGATGTTGCAAAAGGAAGAAGAATGCCCATGGCCCTCTGCCCTAAGAGTGGATACTGCCTCTCTACACTCAGTGTCTGTGATGTGAACCTCGGTCTCAATGTGGAGTCAGACGTCATATCAATGAACTGGTCCTCCTCTGCAGAGCTGAAACCAGTTGGAGTTGGTGCATTGAAAGGCTCTCTCACCCAGTCATATTGGGAACTGTTTTCAGGGAAGTACTTTTTAAAGAATCCCATCAGTGATGAAATAAGTTCCTTAATATATGGAATCACTGAGGTGGCATCATAGTCAGTAGTGTCAACAAATTCATGCAGGTTCTCAAATGAATCAGTATTTCCTTCATCAAGTCGCCTGCCCCACATTGCAAGCTTTCGAGTGAAAGAGCTGATCTGGTCTGTGACCTGAGGGAGGTGTTTATCTTTCCCTTGAAGCTGTAGAATTAGTTAATTTAGCTTTCCAAATATGTCCCTCAGGTAGGGCCAGTTTTACCAGGAAGTTCTCATCACAAAATGTTTCTGCGAGATCATACTTGTGCTCCTGCTCCGAAAAAATTCTTATCTGCTTATCTGCAAAACCTTGGGACAAGACTTTTCCTCGTGACAGCCACCTTGCTTCACTGTGAAACAGCACAGCTTGATGTTCAACTCCGATCTCCTCACAGATAGCAGAGAAGACTCTTGTTTTTAGTGGTCTGGTCTTTATAAAATTGACTACACCTACAATGTCAGTCATAACCTCACTTAATTCAGAGGAAAGGTGTCTTGATGCCAGTGCTTCTCTGTGTATAACACAGTGTGTCCACTCAGCATTAGGTGAGGCCTTCTTGATGAGTGCCCGAAGTCCTTTTCTCATCCCTGCCATGGTCTGTGCACCATCACTGCAAACACCAATGCAGTTCTCCCACTTTAGCCCATTCTCAGTCAGGAAGCAGTCCGGCATTTTGAATAGCTCTTCAGCTGTGGCTCTGTCTCTGACATATTTACAAACAAAAGTAGATCCTCATACAGGGAGTTTCATGTCAAAACGTACATAAGAGATAAACAAACAGTCTTTGTTGCTGTCAGTTGCTTCATCGAACTGTAAGGCAAAACGTTTGTCTTTGAGTTTATCTACCAGCTGTTCTTTAAGATCATTAGCAATGGGCCTGGAAATCAGACCAGAGAGACACCCTCCCGGACCAGAGAGACACCCTCCCGGACCAGAGAGACACCCTCCTGGACCAGAGAGACACCCTCCCGGACCAGAGAGACACCCTCCCGGACCAGAGAGAACCCTCCCGACCAGAGAGACACCCTCCCTGATCAGAGAGACACCCTCCCTGATCAGAGAGACACCCTCCCTGATCAGAGAGACACCCTCCCGGACCAGAGAGACACCCTCCCTGATCAGAGAGACACCCTCCCGGACCAGAGAGACACCCTCCCGGACCAGAGAGACACCCTCCCGGACCAGAGAGACACCCTCCCGGACCAGAGAGACACCCGCCCGGACCAGAGAGACACCCGCCCGGACCAGAGAGACACCCGCCCGGACCAGAGAGACACCCTCCCGGACCAGAGAGACACCCTCCCGGACCAGAGAGACACCCTCCCGGACCAGAGAGACACCCTCCCGGACCAGAGAGACACCCTCCCGGACCAGAGAGACACCCTCCCGGACCAGAGAGACACCCTCCCGGACCAGAGAGACACCCTCCCAGACCTGAAGGACCTGCACTGAGAGAACCCACGCCAAGAGGACCTACACCCAGACCACAGCATCACCAGCCACACCCTAACCAGCTGAGACCACCCCAAGCAACCCACACCCTATATAGGCCCTCCCATATCAGACATATGCCCCTTCTGCCCACCCCAGCGGCAAGGACCTCAACCTGACAGCAGAACATCTGCCCAGGCCGTGAGCAGAGCAACAGGCCCAACCCCTACTATTACACCCGCCCAAGCTGTGAGCAGAGCAACAGGGCCAACCCCCACTATTACACCCGCCCAAGCTGTGAGCAGAGCAACAGGCCCAACCCCCACTATTACACCCGCCCAAGCTGTGAGCAGAGCAACAGGCCCAACCCCACTATTACACCTACCCAAGCCCCATCCTGCAACAGGCCCAACCCCCACTATTACACCTACCCAAGCCCCATCCTGCAACAGGCCCAACCCCCACTATTACACCTACCCAAGCCCCATCCTGCAACAGGCCCAACCCCGTCTATTCCACCCACCCCATCCTGCAACAGGCCCAACCCCCACTATTCCACCCGCCCCATCCTGTGACCTAAGAGGTATGTATCAGATGCTCAACATGCTCTGCTCACACCTACTGTGATGGTCCGGGGCCTAAACCACACAAAACAACACTAGACACTATGGAACACAAAGCTATTACTATCAGCAGCATGGCCAGGTGGACTGGGGACAGCAAGGAGTCATCATGCCAGGTAGTCCTGAGGTTAGATTACTCGTTGGATATTACTGCATTGTCGGAACTAGAAGCACAAGCATTTTGCTACACTTCGCATTAACATCTGCTAACCATGTGACCATTAACATCTGCTAACCATGTGACCATTAACATCTGCTAACCATGTGACCATTAACATCTGCTAACCATGTGACCATTAACATCTGCTAACCATGTGACCATTAACATCTGCTAACCATGTGACCATTAACATCTGCTAACCATGTGACCATTAACATCTGCTAACCATGTGACCATTAACATCTGCTAACCATGTGACCATTAACATCTGCTAACCATGTGACCATTAACATCTGCTAACCATGTGACCATTAACATCTGCTAACCATGTGTATGTGACCAACACAATTTGATTTGAGAAGCTTTTCCAAATCACTCCCTTGAGTGCTGGGGATACCCTTTCCTGCTGGGCCCTCAGGTCATTTGTGCCCGTGTGGCTGGGGTACCCTAGTCTGTCCTTTCTCTGTCTCTGTCTCTGTCTCTCCCACAATCTCTCCCCCCCCTCTCTTTTTCTAGTTCTCCCCTTCTCTCTCGCTCTCTGATGTTGCTATACTATTGCTATTGTATTCTATTTGGACACGGTCTCTATGGAAGTCAATGTGTCAGTCAATGTGACTTCTTCTTCGATGGGTCGTCGAGTGGTTGAGGAGAGTGTCAATTGGCTAGTAGGAGAACAGAAGATTGTCCTCGCCTCCTCGATAGCAATCTTTCCACCGAGGAAAGATTTCCACCGTCTAAATATCTTTATAATACTTATTTTTTTATGTGCTGACTGGCGCCCTCTAGCTGTAAAAGGAAGCAACAGCAGGGGGGCCTGATTTGCTGTAAACCTAATAACCTGGATTGGACCTGTTTGTTTACTTATATCGTGTCTCCTAGAGATTTAAATGGATTGTAGAGGAGCTTACCTCTCTCTCTTCTCTCCCCTCTCTTCTCTCCTCCCCCCCCTCCCTCTCTCTCTGTCTCGTGGGATTAACGTGCGGTCGAGTATGGGGCAGGTTCCAAGGGAGAGGAAGACAGGAAGAGAAGGAAGAGAGACAGATCTTTGAAGGAGAGCGAGAGAGCGAGACGGTGTTGAGTCGGACGTACAGAAAACAGGAGAATAAAACGAGCTGAGGATCTACCTGAACAAGGTCCTCCATATTGAAAAGGCACCTGTCATCTTTGGTAAGCTTTAATGTCGTCAAATATTGCAGACAAGTCTTGTTAACTGCTATGACAATGGAACTAATCAATGAATACAAAAGGCCTAGTGTGAATCCTGCTATTGACTTGACTTTTAAAATGACCTTTATTTTAGATGTCTTTTGTTGTT